>NW_022639596.1:856064-856254 GCF_010583005.1 Odontomachus brunneus
AAAAGTGTTTTCGTGTTAATTCCATTTTTTCGCTGAGACACAATTTTCAAATCACTGTAAACAATACAAGTAGCCTCCGTACGACAAAACGTTTCGAGTAAAAAAATCTTCCAAACTATCAAACTTTTTGATTGTAAGGTTAGATTTTACCTAGCAACGCCAGTGTTGCCAAGTCGCAAAACTTACGGAG
>NW_022639596.1:856264-856704 GCF_010583005.1 Odontomachus brunneus
TGACATTGTTGTGAAGTCTAAGTATTGCAAAGCTTGTGAGTTTTGGGAGAAAAAAGTTGACACTGAAGAATACGAAGAGTGGAAAATATCACACGCTAACGAATGTCAAGCGAATCATGAGGGATCGGCCGGCAAAATGGAAGTCGACGCAGTCATTGAAATGTTCCAACGTTCAGAACAATTGCATCAGGTGAAATACGAAAATTACATTGGAGATGGAGATTCCAAAACTTTTAAGGGTCTTTTGGAATCAGAACAAGCAGAAAATTCATCAGTGAAGAAAAAGGAATGTATTGATCACGTCCAAAAACGAATGGATACGAGGGCTGCTCCGTAAGTTTTGCGACTAGTAAGCAAAACACGGTAATTTGTCATTGAAAATGGCTTTATTATTTTTCAAAGTATTCTCCATGATGATCAATACACTTCTGCATTCGCTC
>NW_022639596.1:856714-862664 GCF_010583005.1 Odontomachus brunneus
TCTCCGTACGATAAAACGTTTCCAGTAAAAAAATCTTCCAAACTGTCAAACTTTTTGATGGTAAGGTTAAATTTTACCTAGCAACGCCAGTGTTGCCAAGTCGCAAAACTTACGGAGCAGCCCTCGTATTCGCCTTCGCAACTTGAAGAAAGCCATGAAAGGACTTGGAGGAAAAGGCAAATTGACTGCTAAACTTATAGATGAATTGTCTGTTTTTTTTTAGATTAGCTATCCGTCGTAATCATGATTCAATTGAAAATATGAGGTGAGAGATCTGGGCGACCCTTTATCATAAGTTATCCACAGACGAAAAGCCACAGCACGATAAATGCCCGCCCGGTAAAGATTCGTGGTGCAAGTGGCAGCAGGCGAAAGCCACTAATAAATTAGCTGAATTTAAGCATAAGCCAGCTCTTCCTCAAATGATTTTTGATGCTATTAAGCCAATCTATAAAGAATTAAGCAGTGACGATCTTCTTAAACGTTGTTTAAGTGGCTACACCCAAAACAATAATGAAAGTTACAAAGCTTTGATTTGCAATGGTTCTAAAATCAGTTTCCAGCGGCAAAGTTATTATTGATACAACAAGTAATATTGCTGTTTACACGTACAATGAAGGATATTCAAACCTTATGAAGATTATGGAAGAATTAAGTATGACAATTGGACCGAACTGCTACAATTACTGCCTCGAGACTGACGCGCGGCGCATCAAGTATTTGGAGCGCTCGCTGACAGATGCTGTAAAACAGGCTCGATCATCGCTAAAATTGGCCAAAAAGGATCAGGAGGAGGAGAACATCAATGAGGAAGGCCAATTGTATGGTGCAGGTATTGCAGATTAAAGGTAAATGAAAAATTTTTATCATTGATTGTTACATAAAACTTTAAACGCGTTTTTCTCGAAATCACTTTTTTCAAGCTGGCCGGACTTATAACTCTCACAAATCTTGACCGATTTACTTGAAATTTTGACTATAGTTTCTAAAATACATTTGTCAGCGAACTGCGTACGGGTTTTACGTTTCGTTGTAAACTTTTTTTTATAAACAATTTTCTGCAAAGTTTTTCGTCAAAAAATGAAATTTTTTTTTCAAATTTGTGTCATTTTTACAAAAAAAAATTATTTTTTAATTACGTAGTTCGCTAGCTAATGACATAAAGAATTTAAAAAATTGGTTTTTTGTTCTAGAGCAAAAATTGGAGCACATTTCGGTCCGTCCGTGAGACATCTTCCGAAACAAGTGGTCATCGTTGGCAAGCTCTGTCACCGCCATTTTGTAATAAAAAAATGCAAACAAATTTTTTTTATATTTCTTTTTATATTTTTTATATATTTTTATATTATTATATAAGTATGTAGGATAAAGTACTTAAAAAGGATTTTTCTTTATTGTTTTTGTTTTCCCGTAAAAAATTATTAAAAATAGGCCTTTTTTGGAGACTTTACAGTGGCCTTACCCCTTAATATGTGTCAGGTCTACTCCGTCTGCTTTATACACGCCTTCTACGTTGATTTGAAATATCTTCGTCAACTCGCTTTCGTCACTTATTTACGGAAATGGAACGGGATGATCGTTATCGCGCCTTGTCTAACATTAACTTCTACCGTGTCCAAGAAATCCGATTATTACCTTTTGTCGTGATACCATATTGGAGACAACTCTAATAAATATCGGATAAGAATGTCCATCAACAGTCAGATTCGCATAAAATTCTCCTAAAGCGGTCATCTCGCCGGATCCTATTCCCGAAAAACGAGTTGTAGACGACCGGGACGATCCTATTTTTATATTTTCGTCCACGCGCATTAAAGAAATATCGCTGCCGATATTTATAAATGCCTCAACTTTCGCATTGTCTATCAAAATATTCTTCATATATTTTCTGCGCGAAGGCGATGATACGATACATGAGTTTTTATGTATAATATATTTTTTGGGACACCTCGTGGCCACGTGAGCGAACTCGCCGCAATCGAAACAACGGGTACCTAAGGCCTTCGATGGGCAATTTACACCGATATTATCACGTGCGCCACAGTTATCCGCCTAATGTTTGTTTTTGTTTTCTTGTCACGGTTATTGTTTCTTTAGTTCCCAACCATCTTACTTTCTTGCCCGTTCGCTATCTGTTTACCTCGCCTATTACGTCGATTTAAACTCGCATGACTTAAATTCGTGTCGCGCAACGTAATGTCTCCGAAAGCTTCTAGCAATGGCTCTATTCCGTTAAAGTGTTGTATACGGGCCTGATTACGCAGCGTATTATCCGGAATACCGTCTATAATATTGTTGCGAACGCGTTCTCGCGGCGTCTGAAGTGTGCGCGAGTCCTGAGCCTCAGTTCCCGTAGCCACGGTCGCTACGGAGTTGTTGTGGAGAACAATAGCTGACGAGGAGTCGAAAGATGGCTAGCGTGCGGTGTAGACACGTGCTCTTTTGAGAATTCCCTTTGTCCTGGTTCCACGCTTTGCATTAAAGTTCCTTTCCTTTTCACAACGTGTTCGTTTATCCCCCCTCCCCCCCCCCGCGTCCAATATTTGAGGATTCGTCCGGGATACGAGTATTCGTGATCCGACGGCTCGACATCCGACGGACTGAAATTCGGCGTTCGATAAAACTCGTGTGAAAGAAGTAGAAAAGTGCGAGAAAAATGGCCAGCGGAGAAGGACGTAGTCTCGCGCAGCTGAGCGGGAGGAAACGCGCCAGAGTGGGCACAGCGGCGTCGACAGAGCCAGTGGAGGAGGTCTCGGCGACGGCGGAGATTTTGACGCGGCAAGCTACCCTGGAGCAGTTATGGCTTTTGCGGGCGGAGCGGGAGCGAGAGCGGTTGGAGCTCCGCCGAGAGCTGCGCCGGGCTGGACAGGAGAATTCTCAGAGTCAGTTCTTTTTTTTTTTTCGTAATTTCCAATCCGAATTAAAGCCAGACGTTTTTGACGGGACCGTTCCTTTACGCGAGTTTCTTTGTCAATTTAATTTGATAGCACGTGCCAACGGATGGAACTAGGCGTCAAAGGCGGTCGTTTTAGTGGCGAATTTAAGGGAAGGGGCACGTTCAGTTTTAAACGGGGCGGAAGAAAATTTAGATTTTAAAGAAATTTGTTCGCGTTTGGAATTACGTTTCGGAGAACTAGAATCGTTCCAAAATTTTTATACTCTTCTTTTTAACAGAAGGCAGAGGGTAGGGGAAGATTTTGCTTCTTTCGGTTCGGTATTGGAACGTTTAGTTTTAAAAGCGTATTCAGAGTACTCTTTCGAGTTAAGGGAAAAGATTGCTTGTGCGCAGTTTTTGGTCGAATTATCAGATAATTTCGTTAAACAAACTCTCTAATTAGAAAATGTTATTTCTTTAAGGGAAGCAATAGAAAGAGCTAAGATTATTAAAAACATTTGGGAAAGTAATTTCCCTCGTTTTAAGGAAAATTTTAAATTTAATTCAAAAGATAGGAAGAATTTTGAAGAAAGTTTTTCAGAAAAAAAAGATTTCAGAAAAAATAAAAAAAATTCTGAGTGCATTGTTAAGAAAGAAGGGAATTTTTTTATTCAAAAAGGGATTTGTTTAGGAAAAAAAATAATAACAGAAAATGCTGACATTGTAGTAGTTATTCGCATTTTCGGGCGGAATGCTCAGCTTTAGTTGATATTTCCGGGAAACAAAGAGAAAACTAAGTTTTGTCGAATGGAACGGGGCCGTTTCGACAGAGAGAAACAAATCCTCGATTAATTTTGTTAAAGGTTGGATAAAACGAGATGCTTTTTGTTACGATGGACTTTTGAATGGAAAATGTAGTTTTAAGTTAGATACGGGCTCAGATGTTTCCATTATTAATACGAAGTTTGTCGAAACTTCAGAGGTATTTTCTTCGAAAATTAGTAATTGCTTGGTTTATCCTACGAGTGAGGTAGTTCCCGTTTTCTGTCAGATTATAGTAAACGTTCAGTTAAGAAAAGTTTTGAAGGATTTGTCTATGTTTGTCGTTGATATGGAGAATGATTGTCTTTTGGGGAAAGATTTTCTATGTTTGACAAATTTAGAGTCTTGTTTTTATTCGGCACTGGGAATTCCTCGTACGGAAGTGTTTTAAGAAGATTTTGCTTGTAGGCAGATTATTCAAAAAAAAAACAAAATACCTGCTTTTTTATTGGAGTTATTTGAACGGGATTCAGGAAATTTTAATTTTCAACAGAAAGACATTTTTGCGGAAATGTTAAATGAATTTCAAGATGTTTTCTGAGATGAAATTGTGGCTGGAATTTGCGAACTTTTAGAGCACAGGATTAAGTTAGTTGATTATCGTCCCATTAAGCAGATTCCTCGTCGAATTCCGTTGCATTTACATGCTGAGGCGGATAGAATTATTGAGGAGATGAGATTTAAGGATGTTATTGAGGAGTCTCAGAGTCTTTGGGTTTCACCGGCAGTTTTAGTTAAGAAAAAGGATAATTCTGTTTGTTTTTGTGTAGATTTTTGTAAGCTTAATGCTGTCACAGTGAAAGATTCTTTTCCCATTCCTCGCATTGATGACACTATCAATCAATTGTCAGGGGATTCTTGGTTTTCGACTCTAGATCTGAAAAGTGGTTATTGGCAAGTGAAAATTCATCTGGAAGATAGAGAAAAACGGCTTTTTTAATTAGAAAAGAGTTATGGCAATTCACGGGTTTACCAATGGGTTTGTGTAACGTTCCGGCTACTTATGGAACGAATTTTGCAAAAATTATTACATGAAATATGTTTGGTTTATTTAGACGATGTGATAGTTTTTGGGAAAACTTTTGAAGAAATGGTTGAACATTTAAGGGCCGTTTTTCTTAAATTTCGCACTTCCGATTTAAAGTTGAATCCTAAAAAATGTGTTCTTTTAAAAAATTTGGTTAGATATTTGGGTTATGTTACTAGGTGCGCAACTAAGTTTCCGGAATTCACACATGGATGGCGCTAACGACACATGTCGACATACACGTCTAAAGTTGTGTTTCTTTTATAACTTGGACATCTGTCAACAATAACCAGTTATAATACCAACACATATCGCAACGCAAAAATATTTTTTCTAACAATGAAGATGTCGAGTTTTGTGCCAAATAAACAGCATTTGCAGGAAGCTTTGCTTTTCTGCTTTAACTTGAAAAAAAAATACAGCTGAAGCACGTCGTTTGTTTGAGAAGGCCTACGGCGAACATGCACCATCGAAAATTACCTGTGAAGATTGGTTTAAATGCTTCAGAAGTAGCAATTTCGAGCAAGGAGCGCTCCGGAAGACCAAAAACAATTGAGGACGCCGATCTGCAAGCGTTATTGGATGAAGATGATACGCAAACACAAGATCAACTTGCGGAGGCATTAAACATGACTCGCCAAGGTATTTCCAAACGTTTACATGCCATGGGAAAAATTCAAAAGGAAGGAAAATGGGTGCTGCATGAGTTGACTGAGAGACAGATAGAAAATCGAAGAGCCACTTCCGAAATTTTGCTTTTGCGGCATGAAAGAAAGAGTTTCCTGCATCAAACTGTTATTGGCGATGAGAAGTGGATATATTTCGAGAATCCCAAACGTAAAAAATCGTGGCTTTCACCTGGCGAAGCATCAACGTCGACGGCACGGCCAAATCGCTTCGGAAAGAAGACAATGCTCTGCGTTTGGTGGGACCAGAAAGGAATCGTGTACTATGAGCTGTTGAAACCGGGCGAAACTGTCAATGGGCATCGTTATCGACAACAACAGATCAATTTGAACCATGCATTGCTTGAAAAACGGCCAGAATGGGACACGAGACACGAACGAGTGATATTGCAGCACGACAACGCTCCGTGCCATCGCACTTCCATCGTCCAGGACACCATCAAAACGCTGAAATGGGACCTGCTACCGCACCCGTCGTATTCACCAGACCTGGTCCCTTCCGATTATCACTTGTTCCGGTCGATGGCGCATGGCTTGGCT
>NW_022639596.1:862762-867204 GCF_010583005.1 Odontomachus brunneus
CACGAACGAGTGATATTGCAGCACGACAACGCTCCGTGCCATCGCACTTCCATCGTCCAGGACACCATCAAAACGCTGAAATGGGACCTGCTACCGCACCCGCCGTATTTACCAGACCTGACCCCTTCCGATTATCACTTTTTCCGGTCGATGGCGCATGACTTGGCTGGGCTACACTTGGCCAATTTTGAAGAAGTGCAAAATTGGTTGGATGAATGGTTTCGGTCCAAAGACGTGTCGTTTTATCGTCGCGGTATTCATGTATTGCCAGAGAGATGGCAAAAATGTGTAGCTAGCGAGGGACGATACTTTGAATATACCATTTTTTGTATTTCTCTTGAAATTTTCCATTTTTTATTGATCAAAAAACCCGGAAATTTAGTTGCGCACCTAGTATTTCTGAGAAAGGTGTTTCTACAGATCCGGAAAAAATTTCTGTTGTCTCTGATTGGCCGATTCCTCGGACTAAGAAATAGCTGCGTTGTTTTTTTGAGTTTTGTTTTGTGACGTGACGATTTTTTTATCGTCCGTCACTGGGGAAGTCGTTAGGAAGCCGTAAGCGGGCTTCCCGTCTGCAGGTGGATGTCGCGTCCTAACGGTAAGGCGAATAGGACGCGAGCCTGCGTGGTCGGCATATTTTTTGTGTGTATAAAGAAAGAGTGCGGAGGTTGAGAGGTCGGGTCAGGAGGAAGAAGACATCAGCGAGGATTTGCTGCCGCCAAGGGAGAAAAGAATCCTGACGAAGAGCATCGGACGGACCAAATATTCCAGGTGAATCGCTTCCTTATTATTGTTATTCGAAAGTAAGGACCGACAGGTGAATCCACTCTAAGGAGGCTCGTTTTTAGTTGGCATACTTCTGACGCGGAGAACGTAGAGAGGAGTTGCCGGGGTGAATCAGTCCTGAGCTGCCGCAAGGGAGCCGCTGGGACGGAGTCGACGGACACCACGGACGAGCGGAGGACAGCTGCTACCAAGGCGAGTCCGACGAGCACATCCTCCGCGACTCGGAGCGTCCCCCGAGCCAGGCGAAGACGCCGCAAAGCTCGGGGACTGAAGAAACGACGGTTGCCGATACGACGAAGCTCCAAGGTCGGAGAGGCCAACAGGCAAGAAAGACCCAGATGGTAAACAACCGTTGCCGCAAAAACAACGGCCGATTAATGGGGGATTCAATCCTGCAAATCGGCCAATCAACGGCCGATCAACGGCTGTCGGAGTTAACGATTCAAACCTGGGATAAAACCAGGTCCCAACGATTGTTCGAGAGCTGTTTTCCGTTAGCCGTGCCTAGAGATTGTAAAGAACGTGCCATCCTCGGAGCCGACGACAAAAGACGACTCGACCTCTGCAACCGTAAGGCCGCTACCGCACGGGCTCGAATTGTTGTGTGAACCCAGAGGGGACCGCCGGTTGTCGCCGACTGCACCGCTCCGCTGGTTTTTTGGTGAGTCCGTTCCACGGAGAACGAACTGATTATTATTAGTGATTAGTGTCGCGGAGCGGTGCGGCGTCGGGGAGCGAGGGCTCGGCCGTCCACCCTGGGCGAGGGCCAGGGCCAGGGTTCGCGTTCCTCTTGCGAAGGGAGGAGCTCCGCGTAACGTGTAAAAAAAAACACCCGACATCCTAATTGTCGATTATCCGTCGTGCGCGAAATATCGAGCGAACACACCGCCGAAAGCCTACGTGGCTGTCGTGACCTTCGGGGTCACCACTCAAGGAAGTAGAGCTGCCGAATACCAGCCTCGCGACCGCGAACGAGGATATTTGTATTATTGCGAATCGCTGCCGAAATATCACACCTCTGTAAAGTGCTATCGCCGAATAAAAAAGTCACAGGAATTCTATCCACCTTGTATTTATTTCATAATCACCGAAGACTCTAACCTCCCCGGACTTGTTGAAGAACCAGCTCCTCTACCGAGAGCAGAGCTGAGCTGCCGGTCGTTCGGGCAAGCCGTTCAGGCGGAGGGCGCTTTGCCCTCGGCGGCGAGAGTTAGTGTTGTGATTTCGTTAGTGGGTACGGACCGCCGTACCTGGCGCCCATTTCGTGCTTTGCTTTTTGGAACTGTCGGGTCTTGCCGAATCTGCCGAACGGTCGCCGAGGCGCGAATAATATTGTGTTGCTGCACTCGATTAGTGAACCGGCTGTACGAGCCGCGAGTGTAGCGTTACAGTTTCTATTATCGGAAATTTGTTAAAGGCTTTTCTCTTATTGCTAAGCCCTTATTTGTTCTTACAGAAAATCAATCAAAATTTGTTTGGTTTTATCTTTGTCAGGAAGCTTTTGAAAGTTTGAAGCAAGCTCTGACTACCTCTGCAGTATTATCTTTTCCCTTGGAACGGGGTGAGTTTATTCTTGATACTGATGCTTCGAATTTTGATATCGGTCCAGTTTTGTCTCAAATTCAGGATAATCAAGAAAAAGTTATTGCTTATTTTAGCCGTGTTTTAAATAAAGCTGGAAGAAATTACTGTACAACTCGTGGGGAATTGTTAGCTGTGGTGAAGTCTGTTAAGTCTTTTAATCATTACTTGTATTGTATGATCAAAAGTTTTTGATAAGAACGGATCATGCTTCTCTTAAATGGTTATTATCTTTTAAGGAAATTGGCTCGATGGATTGGAAGGTCAATTGGCTCGATGGATTGAGAAGCTTTAATGTTATAATTTTGAGATTTGTCATCGTAAGGGTTTGTCCCATAAAAATGCGGATGGCCTTTCAAGACGTCCTTGTATGGAAGAAGACTTTAAATACTGTTCTAGAATTGAATCTGGTAAAGGGAATAGTGATAAAGTTGTAACTCGAATAATTTTGGGAAAAGAGTTTCAAATAGATTGGCGCAAAAAACAAATGGAAGACCCTAGTGTTTCAATGATTTTACATGGAGTTGAGTCTGGTTGACGTCCTTTGAGGGAGGAAATTTTAGGCAAGGATGTTTCAGTTAAGTTCTATATTTCTTATTGAAAAAGTTTAATTATTGAAAATGGTATTTTATTTAAAAAATGGGAGACTCCTAATCTTAAATCCAGTCGTTTGCAGATTATCGTTTCTCGTAGTCTTGTAAAGAGAATCTTGGAAGAAGCTCATGACTCTGCTTCTGGGGATCATTTCGGAATAAATAAAACTCTTGATAAAATTCGGAATCGATTTTATTGGACCACTTGTAAAGAGGATGTGGAAGATTGGTGCAGATTTTGCAAAGTTTATGTTTCTAAAAAGGGTCCTTCGGATAAAGGGAAGTCTCCTTTACAAATTTTTAATGCTGGTGCTTCTTTTGAGCGTTTTCAGATAGACATTTTAGCTCTTTTACCTTCGTCTTCTTTTGAGAATAGATATTTATTGGTGGTGGTTGATTGTTTTTCTAAGTGGGTAGAAGCTTTTCCTTTATAAAATATTAGGTTTAGTACGGTGGCGGAAGTTTTTGTGAAAGAGGTAGTTTGAAGACATGGTGTGCCTTTGGAGTTGCACACCGATCAAGGTAGGAATTTTGAATCAAAATTGTTTCAAAAGTTATCTGAATTGTTAGGTTTTAAGAAAACTAGGACTACCGTTTTCACCCTCAATCTGATAGCCAGGTTGATCTGTGTCAGCACCAAACGATTTTACAATATTTATCTAAGTTTGTCTTAGAAAATCAGAAAGATTGAGACTGTTGGATTTCTATGTTTTTATTAGCATATAGGATCTCTAAATATGAGGCAACGGG
This sequence comes from Odontomachus brunneus, assembly GCF_010583005.1. Lineage (NCBI taxonomy): Eukaryota > Metazoa > Arthropoda > Insecta > Hymenoptera > Formicidae > Odontomachus > Odontomachus brunneus. Next base: position 866,473 of record NW_022639596.1, read on the forward strand.
ATTTTCTCTTACAGAATTATGTTTTGCTCGGGATTTAAGACTGCCTTTGGATTTGTTTCGTGGTTCTCTTCCTTTGAGTGGTCGTTGCGATTTAGGGAACAGTTATATTTTCAATTTGCGGGAAAAGTTACATGGTGTTCATCGGTGTGTTAGAGATACTATGGAGGTTAGGAGTGCTAGGATAAGGATGCGTTATGATCAAAACGCAAGGTGGTTATCTTTTGAAGTTGGTCAAAAGATTTGGTTATATAATCCTCGTAGAAATATAGGGAAGGCACCCAAGTTACAAAGATTTTGGGAAGATTTTGGTCCTTTTGAGGTGGTAAAAAAATTAGTAACGTGGTTTATTGCATTCGTCGTTCCAGAAGACATAAAAATAAGATAGTCTACCTGGGTAGATTGGCCTCTTATTCCGAGAGGGATTGACTTTTTTTATTTATTTGAAATGGTCTTTTTTTCATCTGAGTCTGGTTGTAAATAAGATTAAGTGGTTGGATATTTGCTCTTTTCTTTTTTCGTTTCTGTTACAGTGGAACCGGATGAGATTGATTTTATTTGGTGGTCTTCACTTTGTTTTCTACTTTGAAGTCCACCTTGCCTGCGGGTTTTTGATTGTGGTTTTTCCCGCAGGCCTTTGCCTGGAGCGAAGGGCAAATGCCAAAGTGGGGACTTGGGGAGATCTCTTTCAGGAGATCGTTGGGTTCACAATTGTTATTCTCTCCCCCCCCCCCC
>NW_022639596.1:867359-871109 GCF_010583005.1 Odontomachus brunneus
CCCCCCCCTATCTGTAGATCCCAAGCGGAGGGACGGAGCGGATTCCCTCTTTTAAGGATGTAAAGACAATTCTGTTCCGGGAATCTTCAATGGAAGGAAAGAGCGAGCAAGTCCGTTAATATCTGCAGCAGTAGCTGAAATAAGAGCAGAAGCTTGGCTTTTACCTATAGCTGGAGAAGAAATTTCCGGCGGGTTATCGGGACGACAACCTTTTTGAAGAGGGGGAGCGGTGTTGCGAACGCGGTCTTGCTGCATCTGAAGTGTGCGTGAGTCCTGAGCCTCAGTTCCCGTAGCCACGGTCGCTACGGAGTTGTTGTGGAGAATAACAGCTGACGAGGAGTCGAAAGACGACTAGCGTGCAGTGTAGACACGTGCTCTTTTGAGAATTCCCTTTGTCCTGGTTCTACGCTTTGCATTAAAGTTCCTTTCTTTTTTACAACGTGATCGTTTATTTCCCCCCCGCGTCCGCGAGTGCAATAATATAATTTATGAGTTCATCGGCTTCGATTGGTAAACAATTTCCCATGATGACTTTCTCATGAACATATTCGTGAAACGTCTCGTCTCTCTTCCACATACAAGATTCAAATTTTTTCGTGTTACTACCCGGCTTTGTCGATGATAAAACATTGTTTTCAATTCGTCCAGAAGAGCGTCGAAACTCATACCAATAAATTTAGGTTTCGAGTGAAACCATTCCAGCGCTTTTTTTTTAATCTCATCCCGAACACAATCTTCGCTTGATTGTCTCACAACCGGTACTTCGCTCTCAGAAGCCTTATCTGTCTTTCCCAAGTATCGAAGTCACCAGAACCGCCGTCGAAATCCGTCAATAAGTCCGCGATTGCCGTTAAGTTTACATGCGAATACATCGTGCCATCGTCGTCACCAGCAACCACCTCCGCTTGCCGCTTCCGACTCATGGAACCCACGTCTCCATGCAATATTGCAAGCTCGCGTCGGACAAGTTCGAGTTCACACTCGGCAACCTCTTTCTCTCGTCCACAGACCTCGAGCTCCCGTCGACACACAGCATCTTTCCGAAGACCGTCATCCTCGACACGATTGCGAACGTCGTCCTCCACACGGTTCTCCATCCACTCACACGACGGATCCTCCTTCATCAACCGAGTGATGATCTCAATTTTAGTCCCCGCCGTGGACAATCCACGAGATCTCATAAATTCCTTGAGCTGAACTACCGTGAATGTGTCAGGATCCGATATGGTCTCCGCCGCAAAACGCTCGCCGTCTACACGCCCCGCACGCGTGGTCGTCGTCGGCTCATCACACGCACGATTCCGTCGTCTGCCACACTGCAAGAACTACCTCATCCAAATGTCTATGCACTCCTTGCCTCTTCACACTCCTCGCAACGTCTCGTCCAGCTACTCTTTCACACTCGTCTCACAGAATTATTATCTCTGATTACCTCTCTCTTTAGTTCGTCAAGAACGAGGCAGATTCTCTTATTCCGATTCCGTACAATCCAATCCGATCCAGTCTAATTCAATCCCGGCTGAGCCTCCAAAAATGTAGGGTGAGAATTCTCTTTGGTTGATGATTAATCAAATGATATTTATTTAATAGATCTGGATACAAAGAAATGCCAGAGCGGTCAATTTCGCCTTGTCGTTTTATCGAAATGGTCGTTCGTCGCGTCCTTCGAAATTATGTTGTCTTCGCTTAGTGTCGTCGTGTTTGTCTGTCTCAGCTTAAATACGTCTCCGCCGAATACAATACAAGATGATACAATACAATACAATAAACATGATACACCAACCTTATCGCGATCGATCGGTTGCACGCCTTTATATCGGAATTTCGCGCGTCAAATGAATCTTTTCTATAGTATATTGTAATATAATATACAGGGTATCCCATTTTAATCAATCATTTTAAATATCTCTTGAACAATTCTTTCTCAAATCTCTTGAACATTTTAGGGAAAAATGTTTCAGATAAAAGTTTTGGGATATCGAAGAAGACATAATGATATTATTGGTTTAACCTCGAGTGGCGTCAAGGTCAGGACAAGATCACTTTAAATTTTTTAAATAGAACCCTCCATTTTTCGTTACATATTCTTATAGCATACCTCGAGAGCTTTCCAAAACACTATAATAAAATATTTTTTCATTAAGTATCTTTCGAGTTAAAAGGCTTCAAATTTACAATATTGTTGCTATTAGCATTGGTATCTTATGTGTTCGACCGACGGCTAAAACATTTTGAATGTTGTTCAGGGCCATGACTTTGACAACATTTGTCAAGGTCAAGGCGATTGGAGGCTGTTCCTAATATTTTCATTTTTTCAAATTTTACAGTGAAAACGAATATAACAATTTAAAATCATGGAGTAACATGTGGAGTCTGATTGACTCTAAAGGATCTATGATGGTCACAATGATTCGTCGGGGCCACAAAGAAGCACACGTGTGAAATCCCATTAATAAATTTCTTTAATAATCATAGCATTTTGACATTCATATAATTTTTTAGAGTCAATCGGACTCCACATGTTACCCCATGATTTTAAATTATTATTTTCGTTTTCACTGTAAAATTTGAAAAAATGAAAATATTAGGAACAGCCTCCAATCGCCTTGACCTTGACAAATGTTGTCAAGGTCATGGCCCTGAACAACATTCAAGAAGTCGAACACTTTGATTCCAGTGCATCAATATTGTAATTTTGAAGCCTTTTAACTCGAAAGATACTTAAAGAAAAAATATTTTATTATAGTGTTTTGGAAAGTTTTCGAGGTATGCTATAAGAATTTGTAATGAAAAATGGGGGTTCCATTTAAAACATTCAAAGTGACCTTGTCTTGACCTTGACGACGCTACTCGAGGTCAAACCAATGATATCCTATGTTCACCTCAAAGTCCCAAAATTTTTATCTGAGACATTTTTCCCTAAAATGCACTGTTCAAGAGATACTTGATCGATATCGTGATCGATTAAAATGGGACACCCTATATATGTATTAATATATATGTATTAGGTGTACAACTTTGCTTCCGCCGTTTTTTTTTCCGAAATTCGAGGCTTTATTGTAAAAAACTGGTTATACATTTATGATTCAAAGTCCATCGCTGGCCACTACTTTCTCTCATCTTTCGGGCAGCGTACGAATCCCGCGTCGAAAAAACTGGTAATCTTTTGAGGCGATCCACGAATCGATCCAATTTTTTACTTCTTCATAAGACCGGAAGTGCTGGTCAGCCAGGCCGTGTGCCATTAATCGAAACAAATGATAGTCAGAGGGAGCAACGTCTGGAGAATACGGCGGGTGGGGTAGAACTTCCCATTTTAACGTTTTCAAGTATGTCTTTGTAACCGCGATTCGTTGCGGGTTTGAATCGCTGGTCGGATCGGGTTCGTGATAGGCGGAATAATTGAGAAACAGTGTTTTAAGAAAATAATAATGAATAATATATTTAAAATACTAAACTGATGATAATGACAATATATCTATCGAACAATACGTGTCGACGCCTTTGGCTTTGGTTGTTTGTATCGCCTGACAGAGGTTTGTTTAGACGCTGATTTGGTGATGTGACGCGCGGTGCGCGGGGCGCGGACGACGTCAGTGTCGCGTCTTCGCGAGTCGATGCTGTTGACGTTTCTTTCGGCGTCGTGTCTCTTAAGTGCGGTGGACACTTTTTCCAGCGATGTTTATCGGCGTTTCGGAATCATATAATGTTCGCGGGCGTTGAGATTGCAGCGTAACTGCATGCGGGATA
>NW_022639596.1:871119-871796 GCF_010583005.1 Odontomachus brunneus
GTTTGCGTAGGTTGTAGTATTTCTCTTGCTTCTGGAATGCTCTGGCTAAGTTTATACGTACTAACTCGTATGCTGCATCAAGTCGTTTCCCTATTTCGCTTGGTACTTGTGACTCTGTATGCTCTCTTTCCCGGAAATGCGGTCCAGACAGCTCTCTGCCTGTATTGAGATACGCGGGTGAAAACCCGGTGGTATCTTGCTTCGCCGTGTTGAACGCAAATTTTATTTCTTGTAAATTAGCGTCCCACTGACGGTGATTTTCTCCCACAAATTGTGCGATCATGGTCTTCACCGTGCGGTTTGCCCTCTCTACGGGGTTACACTGCGGTGTCCAGACCGGTGTGAGCCGCTGTGTGATTCCCAATTCTTGGGCCAGCTTTCTCATGCCGCCGGATTTAAACTGTGTACCGTTGTCCGAGACTAGTATCTTCGGGACTCCATGACGGTACACTTTTTCCTCTAATACTGCTTGCGCAACTGCTGTTGCTGTCGCTTTCCTCAGAGGTTTGACTTCCAGCCACTTTGTAAAACGGTCTTGCATCGTTAATACCCAAGTGTGTCCCTTACTTGATCGCGGTAGTGGTCCAATTAGGTCCATCGAGACTTGTTCCCACGGATGTTGAACATTTGTCGCATGCATCATCCCTGCCGGTTGCCGTTGTGCTGCCTTATGTGCC
>NW_022639596.1:871806-871913 GCF_010583005.1 Odontomachus brunneus
TGGAGAATACGGCGGGTGGGGTAGAACTTCCCATTTTAACGTTTTCAAGTATGTCTTTGTAACCGCGATTCGTTGCGGGTTTGAATCGCTGGTCGGATCGGGTTCGT
>NW_022639596.1:871923-872378 GCF_010583005.1 Odontomachus brunneus
ACCGGTTGCCGTTGTGTTGCCTTATGTGCCTTGCAGTTTTCGCACTTTCGCACATACTTATTTATTTCCTTAAGCATTCCCGGCCAATAGTATAATCTTGAGATGCGACATATTGTCTTTGCGATGCCTAAATGTCCTGCTGTTGGGTCATCGTGATATGCCCTCAGTATTTCAGTTCTCTGCTCGTGAGGAATGCATTCCTTCCACTGCTCACTATCCGGTGTTTCTTTGAAATCGAGACTATGTAGGATGTGGCGATACAACTTGCCATTCCTAATTTCATAATCTGGCGATTTCTGCGGTTGTTCCCTTGTCTCGTTATATACGCGAAGATACCATGGGCACTGTATTTCCCTGTTTATACTTGCCATTTCTGGTCGTCTAGAGAGTGCATCGGCTACTTTATTCGAGCTCCCTTTTCTATATTTGATCTCAAAGCTATATTGCTGGAGCTC
>NW_022639596.1:872425-872520 GCF_010583005.1 Odontomachus brunneus
TTGAATCGCTTGTCGGGTCGGGTTCGTGATAGGCGGAATAATTGAGAAACAGTGTTTTAAAAAAATAATAATGAATAATATATTTAAAATACTAA
>NW_022639596.1:872620-873022 GCF_010583005.1 Odontomachus brunneus
TCGCGTCTTCGCGAGTCTATGCTGTTGACGTTTCTTTCGGCGTCGTGTCTCTTAAGTGCGGTGGACACTTTTCCCAGCGATGTTTAGCGGCGTTTCGGAATCATATAATGTTCGCGGGCGTTGAGATTGCAGCGCAACTGCATGCGGGATATCGCCTTAGCGGTGCTCCCTTCGATCTCCTATCGCGGAGATTTGAATCGGTTCGGTGTAGGCGGTGTAGCCGTCGGTCCGCGTACACGGGACCTTAGCCCTCGGAGTTTCCTCTATGATTCAACGAGCTCGGCTCGTTCAGCCGCAATTTCGGGTGCGGCCAGCGGTACTGTGAAACTTATCTGTGTCGGCCTCACGAATCCGTGAGCCGACGGCGGAATGATTACAGTCGCTACGCGACGAACAGTAATC
>NW_022639596.1:873602-874276 GCF_010583005.1 Odontomachus brunneus
GACTACAGTCGCCAATCGACGAACAATAATCTGCCAGGAGCGGAGTAGAGTCGAATATCGATAACACGTATCCGTGTAACGACGGCGGAGTGACTACAGTCGCCAATCGACGAACAGTAATCTGCCAGGAGCGGAGTCGGTCTCTCTTAGAGCGGATAATCGGAGTCGGATTCTCCTTCGAGAGCGGTGGATCGGTTCTGATTCTCTTTCGAGAGCGGATGATCGAATCTCTCGATTACGATTACGCGGCATTTTATATACCTCGAATCCCGCTTGATTTGCTATTTACCGCTGTTGTTCGGCGGTCGCGCTGTTTACTGTTTTGGAGGACGCGCTGTCCTCTTGCGCTTTCGGTTCGCGGTGTTCGGCTTGCGTTGTTATTATTACGTAACGATATGCATCGTTACATCTTGATAATTTTTGCAACATGGGGTCGAGCATTGTCATGTTATAAAATCTCTTTATCGTGTCTTTCGTTATATTGCGGCCGTTTGTCTTTCAATGCTCGGCTCAAACGCATCAATTGCGTTCGATACCGATCGCCTGTGATTGCTTCAATCGGTTTTAACAGCTCATAATACACTACGCCGAGCTGGTCCCACCAAATACAGAGCATGACCTTGGAGCCGTGAATATTCGGTTTGGCCGTCGACGTGGAAGCATGGCCGGGAACT
>NW_022639596.1:874286-881898 GCF_010583005.1 Odontomachus brunneus
TTCGGTTTGGCCGTCAATGTGGAAGCATGGCCGGGAACTCCCCATGATTTTCTGCGCTTGGGGTTATCGTAATGAACCCATTTTTTGTCCCCAGTCACAATGCGATGCAGAAGTCCCTTCCGTCTTTGTCTTTCAAGTAGCTGTTCATAAGCAAACAAACGCTGTTCAACATCTCTCGGCTTCAATTCGTACGGCACCCAATTTCCTTGCTTCTTAATCATTCCCATGGCTTTGAGACCGCTTTGAAATGGCTTGTTGAGTCACTCCCAATGATCGTGCCAATTCTTCTTGACACGAGTCTTGATCAAGTAATGCCTCTTCAATTCTGCATCTTCAAAAACTTTTTCTCTTCCACCGCTATGCCGGTCTTCGACGTCAAAATCACCGTTCTTGAAGCGTTGAAACCACTTACGACACATTCTTTCACTAATGGCGGCCTCATCATAAATATTTGAGAGCATTCGATGAGCCTCAGCCGCAGATTTCTTCATATTGAAGCAAAAAATTAAAACCTCCCGCAAATGACGAGAATTTGGCTCGTAAACTGACATTTTCAATCAAGAATAACTTTATAATGTAGACACAAATCAACTAATGTTTCTATGGGGTTATGTTGACAGATGCCCAACTTTATTGTATGACGTCTATGATCTATTTATTTTAACCACCATTTACCGCTAAGGCCATCTATAGGAAAACGGCGGAAGCAAAGTTGTACACCTAATATTAATAACAATAATAATAATATATATATATTAATATAATAAAATTTAATAATAATTTATTTTATTATTATTATTATTATATAATACATTTTTCATTAATATTATCAATAATATAATTTTTAATACTTCTCAAATATTATTGCAATATTGTAAAATATTGTACTTTTTGTCCAATATATACTCAATACTGCAGCTATTTCTTTCTAAATCAAATCAATGAAATCAATTTTGAATCAAATCAATTTTTAAAAATCAACTTAAATTTCATGCAGAAAAAACATCTGCAATTCTATCTTCAACGTTGTCTATCTTAACGTCTCGTCAACGTTTTTTAACGTTTTGTGCTGTATGGGAATCATTTATAATTTGAAAAGTATTATAGCTTCGATATTGTTGCATTAGGATTTTTTCTTTAAATTACCTCAGGAATTTGCCCTTAAGATATAATGCGGTAGTGGTGGGACAGTATGTGTGTATATATATTTTAGGTCTATAACTTGAAACCTGCCCTTGTTGATAAACAGCTGTAACTTTGACAATCGTCAACTGTAATGGCTGAACAAGGTATCATTTATAGTTTTGACCTCTGTCAATGATATTCAATATACAAAAGTTGTGTTTGTGGCAATAGCATAGTTATTTACTGCGAAGAAAATGTTGGAATTTCAACCAAATAAGCATCATTTGCGCGAAGCTTTACTTTTCTGTTTCAATTTGAAGAAAACTCCTGTTGAATCTCATCGAATGTTTGTTGAAGCTTATTGGGAACTTGTTGTATCGGAAATAACTTGCAAGGAATGGTTTCGACGATTCAAACTTGGTGATTTTGATACTAATAATAAAGAACGTTCAGGCCAGCCAAAAAAAATTCGAAGATACAGAATTGCAAGCATTAGTTGATGAAGATCTATGTTAAACATAAAATTAACTTGAAACGTTAAACATTACTCAAGGAGCCATGGAAAAGATATACAAGGAAGGAAGATGAGTGCCATATGAATTGAAAGAAAGAGACATCGAAAGGCGAAAAACTATCTCCGAAATGCTGCTTGCCAGACAAAAAAGAAAGGGGTTTTTGCGTCGAATTGTGACGCGATGAAAAGTGGATCTATTTCGATAACCCTAAACGCCGAAAAAGCATTTGCGACCCAGGCCAACCCTCGACATCGACGCCAAAATGCAATATTTATGGGAAGAAGGTCATGTTCTCTATTTAGTGGGATCAGAAGAGTGTGGTATATTATGAGATAAAGAAACCTGGTCAAACAGACAAAGGAGATCTCTACAAATAATCCGTTTGAGTCGAGCATTGCGCGAAAAATGACCAGAGTATGAGACAAGACAGCAAAAAGTGATCTTGCTTCATGAGAACGTTCGATCTCACGTTACTAAGGCTGTCAAGGAAACATTGGAAGCACTTCGCTGGGAAATGCTACCCCATGCGGCTTATTCATCAGACTGTGCCCCTTCCGACTACCACTTGTTTCGGTCGATGGCATACGCACTTGCAGAGAAACACTTCAACTCTTATGAAAGCGTCGAAAAATAGTCCCTAACTGAATAACCTCCAAAGATGAGTCGTTCTTTCGCCGTGGGATCCGCTTATTACTAGAAATATGGGAAAAAGTCATATTCAACGATGGCCAATACTTTGATTGATGTATTTTTTTCATTTGTTTCTTAAATAAAGGCTTTTGCTCGCCTTATTGATCGCATTTCCAGCCACTTTGTGAATCGGTCCTACATTGTCAGGATCCATGTGTGGCCGCTATTTGATCGCGGTAAAGGGCCAATAAGATCCACGGTGACTTGTTGCCATGGTCCCTCTACCGCGGTTGCGTGCATTCGCCCGGCTGGCTTTACTTGCTGTGCTTTATGGGCCAGGCATTTCTTACAGGTTTGGACATATTTTGCTACTTCACGGAACATGCCTGGCCAGTAAAATCGCCGGGCTATGCGAGCAATAGTTTTTGCAATTCCCAGGTGGCCGGCCGTGGGTTCGTCATGGAATTTCCTCATGACTTCCAATCTATTTTCTTTTGGTATACACTCCTTCCATTGATCTTCGGCTTTTGTTTCTTTGAAGTCGAGGTCATGGAGGATGTGTCTCATTAATTTCCCTTCTACTATTTTATAGTCTGGTGGCGCTGTCGGTTCTTCGGCCACCTGAGATATCACTTTTTGGTACCATGGACATATTGGACTGATGTTACATAACTGTGGTTGTCTGGACAGGGCATCGGCGACCATGTTCAGACTGCCTTGCCGGTATTGGATGTCAAAGTCATACTGTTGTAATTCTATTATCCACCTTGCTAGTCTTCCTGTTGATGCCTCCACTTTTTGTAGCCACCGGAGGGACTGGTGGTCCGTGATGACCGTAAATCGGTATCCCTCCAGGTAATCGCGGAGGCGCCTTATTCCCCATACTATAGCGAGACATTCCAACTCGGTCGCGCTGTAGTTCCGCTCTGCCCTGTCCAAGGTTCGACTCGCGTACGTGATTACTCGCTCCTCGCCGTCTAATTGCTGGATGAGTACAGCGCCAAGGTCCCTTCGTACTGACATCGGTTTTGACGACAAACTTCTTGGAGAAATCAGGATATGCTAATATCGGTGTTGTTGTCAGTCTCGATTTTAATTCTTTGAATGCGGTTTCCTGCTCTTTTCCCCATTCCCACTTTGCGTTTTTCCGTAACATTTTAGTTAGTGGGGCGGCGAGCGTGGAGAAGTTTGGTATAAATCTTCTATACATGATGCTAGTCCAACGAATTGTCTGATCCTTCTGACGGTATTTGGGATCGGCCAGTTTTTTATGGTGCTAATTTTTTCGGGATCTGTTTAGATCCCTTTGTTGTTAATAACGTGTCCTAGATATTTTAATTTTTCCACACTAAACCGGCATTTGTCCTGATTTATTTTTAATTTTGCGTCCCGTAATCGGCGGAATGCTTCCTTGAGGTGTTTTATATGCTCCTCGAATGTCCGGCTTATAATGATTATGTCGTCCAAGTATACCAGCACGTTGGGTTCTAGTTTGGGGCTGAGTATCTTGTCTAATAGACGTTGGAACTTCGCGGGCGCGGAATGCAAGCCGAACGGCATTACTTTAAATTGCAACAGTCCTTTCCCTGGTACCGTAAATGCGGTTAAAGGTCGGCTCGAGGGGGACAGTGGGATCTGCCAGTACCCGCTTTTTAGGTCTAGCGTGGAGAGATATTGCGCTCCGCGGAGCTTATCTGGAGTTGCCGTGATATGTGGTAGTGGGTACGCGTCTTTTTCCGTGACTTCGTTTAGTTTGCGAAAGTCTATGCAAAATCTATGCTTCCCATCTTTCTTTTTCACTACCACTACCGGCGAACTTCAAGCGCTTCACGAAGGTTCTATTATTCCTTCCTTAAGCATTTCCTCTACCTCCTTATTTATTATAGCCTGCATTGCCGGATTTCGGGGTCGATACCTTTGTTTTATCGGTCTTGTATCTTTCAGTTTTGTCATGTGGTGTTGGTTGTATTTTGTCGGTCCCTGAGTTTGCTCGAATAGTTTCAATTCCCTTGCTAAAAATCGTTTCAGTATTTCGTCTTCCTGTCTTGTTCGTTGCGTTAGTCCCTTGTCTATTGTGCACGTGTTCGTTTATGTTTTCGACTCTGTCTGTGGTGGTGGTGGTGGTAGCGTTAATTGTAAATCGGTCCATAAGTCTGTCCCGATTATCACTGCACATCCGAGATTTGGTAACACCCTCAATTGTTGCCGGTATACTTTTCCTTATATTTTCATTCGTGCCTCAACTGTCCCCGTTATGTCTATTGTTATCCCGTTGGCTAGTCGTACGTTGTCGGCCGTCTTTTTTATTGTCAGTCTTAATCTCCGCGCTATCTCTGGTTTTATAAACGATCTTTCCGACCCCGAATCAATTAATGTTTTTATCTATTGTCCGTTTATCTCGATGGTGATAAACGGTCTTAGCGTATACTTCACTGGGCATTGTTGGGCCGAGTTTTCTTCCGGAACTCGGCCCGTTGCCCGTTTCCCGATCGCGAATGGCATTCTCTTGTTAGTACGCCGTCTTTCCCACACTGTGAGCAAAATTTTTGCGGTGATCGTTTACACTCGAATCTGCTATGTCCCCTTTGTTTGCATCGCCAGTAGCATTCGTCCTTATTGTATGGTATTGTTGCCGCTAGTGATGCCCTTGGGCGGAGGATCTGCGTCTCAGGGTTTCCCTTTTTCTTTTCCTTAATTTGTTGTTTGATATGTTCGACCTCGGTTGCTCTTATCCATAATTCGCCTATACTGTCCACCTCGTCTGACCTTATGAACCGTTTTATTTCGGGGAGCATATTTTCGTATAGGAGGTCGAGCTGTTCCTTTGTCGATCCCCCTGCTCTTCGCATCAGCTTGAGTAGATCGTTAGCGTAGCTCCGGAACGACTCTGCCTCTTTTTGTTTGCGTCCCCGTGCTTGTCTGCGCATTCTCGCCTGTGATTCTCGTGGTATATACTCCGCCTCGAAGTCGTCGCGAAATTCTTCCCACGATTGTTAGTTTTCGCGACCATTCCGGAACCACGTTAGAGCCTCGCCTCTTAACATTTCCGGTAATCCTCTTAATAAGTATTCGCCTGGGTATCCGTATACCTGACTTAATTTTTCCACTCGTTCTAGAAATGAGTGGGGGTCACGTCCGTCAAAATGACATCCCCACTTTCTTATTTGATTCATTATTTTTGCGATTGACTCGACTGGCTCTATTGTTGCAGCGGAATCGTTGTTTCCTGGCATCGTGATTTTATTTTCGGTTTCTACGCCGTTGGTTAAATTATTACTCATGCTCGCGAAAAGTTCCGGTTGCTTTTTTGCTAATTGCACGAGTCGTTGTCGTACCTCTTCGAACTTTCCCTCCGTGTCTACGTTCTGTTTCAGTAAATGTTCCGTAATTTTGTCTTTTGTTAGTTTATATACCCACGACGTCATTCGCGCTCTGTACTCTGAATTTAATCGTTCTTATGTAGCATATCAACCTGTTCGGGCGCCAATGTAACAACCGCCGCAGGTCGGTTGATGGGGGTTTTGCCGATGGATTATTCGCTCACCGGAGTCCGGGTTCACTAAATAAATAACACAAGACGCGTTTTGTGAAAAATAAAAATAACAAAAACGTTTATTCTTTCCTCGTACAGAGTAGTCGCGTCCGAGTGCGGAGATATACCGTGCGACGGCGCCAGTTATCGGGTCGCGGTTTCGATGTGTCGTGTTAGATACGACGGGAGGCGGAGCGTATAACGCGAAGGCTAGGCTTGCCTCGGATATTCGGCAGGCGGTCGTGTGTCGTGATTCGGCGGTCGCGATTCGTGCACGGCTCGCGTGGTCGATCGCGGGGACCGCGCGGTGTTGGCGGTATCGAGTCCGTGTCACAGCACGGCACGCTGTTTTCGCGTTCGCGGTGGAGACACGCTCGGCTGCACGCCTGTTTCGCAGGTGACGAGATCGGGGGTGAACAGTCTCGCTATCGACGTATTCACCCTCGATCTCGCTCGTCGAGAAGCTGGGAACAAGGGTCGAGAAAGCTCGACAGAGCGCAGCTAACTTACTGACTTCGATCCTTGTTCGTGGAGTCGACAGGATGCAAGCAAGAGTCGATAAAGATCGACAGAACGCAGCTAACGTACTAGCTTTGGTCCTTGCTTGCGAGGATGTGACACTTGATAGGCTGAGGAGACAGAGACGAGTCGGTCGTAGGCCTTGCTCTCCGTTGTATACCATCGAGTTCGGTTGACGGTCCGGATCGGTCTGGTCTCGATTAATTCGGCGCCGCGGATTATATACTCGACGCCGCTTTGTCTTCGCTCGCTGTGCACGTGATTGTCGCGTGCCCGCGACTTTCGCTCTTGATCGATTCTTTTGTGTACTTGCTGTCGCGTTATTGCGTGTTATTCGCCCGCTTTGTTTACGCGGTGTTTGGTTTAGGCCTTGCGGCGTTTGAGTTGGCGCAACGCGCCGGTGCACGGCCCGACTGGTGGTCGGTCGGGCCGGTATTAGTGACGGTGCAGGTGTGCATCGTCACAACCTTTTATTTCTGAGTTATGAAGCATTTTGTTCTGTGAAAAATAGAAAATAAATTAAATCTACAATAAATTCAATGTGCCTTCGGCTCATCTCAATACACATTTCGACATGTTTCGTCATTGAAGGTCAAAGACCCTAGGTTTATTTCGTATTTGTTGACAACAGTTTCCAAGTCTCTTAGTCAGTTCATTCACGGACGGCCGTATGTGACCACCTAATTACGCAGGGATTGTTGTATTCAACTTTGGGTTGTGGACCGTGTCTAGTTTTGTGTTATCTGGAAAATGGCTAATTTTTAACAAATTCTGAAATGACGGATGTTCATTCTATTTATGGCAGAGCAAAGGGCAATGCTTCAAAAGCAGCACGTTTGTATCACGCAGCTTATCCGAATCGCCGACAGCCAAGTAGAAGAATGTTTAGCAAAATTTATCAACGCTTACGTGAGACCGGACAGTTCAAACCAAATTTAGTTGACTGCGGTAGACCGCGACTTATTAGAACTCCTGCATTCGAGGAAAATATTTTACGCACAATTGAACGTGTTCGATCTTCAATGAGGACACGTGCCGAATTGTATGTTGAAATGGACGGAGGTCACATTGAACATTTATTGTAAATTTTAGTTATTTTCTATTTTTCACAGAACAAAATGCTTAATAACTCAGAAATAAAAGGTTTTCGGAGTACTGTTTATTAAAAGTTTTTGTTTTAACGAGTACTACATACCCCTAAAATTTGGTATCACCTTTTGGGAACACCCTATGTGCGTGTGTGCGTGCGTGTGTGCGTGTATGTGTGTGTGTGTGTGTGTGTGTGTGTGTG
>NW_022639596.1:881908-882303 GCF_010583005.1 Odontomachus brunneus
GAAATAAAAGGTTTTCGGAGTACTGTTTATTAAAAGTTTTTGTTTTAACGAGTACTACATACCCCTAAAATTTGGTATCACCTTTTGGGAACACCCTATGTGCGTGTGTGCGTGCGTGTGTGCGTGTATGTGTGTGTGTGTGTGTGTGTGTGTGTGTGTAGTGACGTGGCGGTTTGACGACGCCCGTCACAAGAAAGACGCGGCTCCGTTTATCTAATTTCGCCCGTACCTGGCGTGGTTACCTAGAGCTCCCGTATTTTCCCGGATAAGATTGACGGTTTTCCGTGGTCATATCGGTTATACTGAGACGTGACATATTAGCGAAGGGAATAATGTGAATTAAGTGGGATAGTCAGCACGTCTCCGAGTTTGTGCCCCCCCCCCCCCCCCACTTC
>NW_022639596.1:882456-883719 GCF_010583005.1 Odontomachus brunneus
CCCCCCCCCCAGCTCACTTCGTCGACAACGAAAGGAAGAGAATGCAAGACAACGAGGGACCGAAGAAAATAAATGATCGTCATCACTCTCGCAGAGGATCGCCGTTTAAACAGCACGCAAGTAACGGCACTTTAACTCATGCCACATAAGAACTTATCGTTCCGATTTCGGCCGCTACTGGCGATGTTTGGTTACAACACTCCAAGACGCGGAAAGGAGAGGTGCGAGACAGGACCTCAACAGCTGACGACGATCGGCAGCAAGGCAGGTGCCGCGGAAACAATAATATCCCGGCGAGGCAGGAGAGAGAGAGAGAGAGAGGGAAGAAACAAAAAGGAAATAATACCGGTAACGGAGAGACTAAAAGGAGATTCGACTTCGGTTTCGTGAGCTTTGAAATATGCGGAGCAGAGCTATTGTACCGAAATTATTCTTTTTTCGTGACGATTACCGGACATTACTGAGAATATCGCCGGACATTCCAGCGAGAATAATATTGACGAGCCTATCGGAATCGACATAATTATCGTCGCGACGAGACGTGGATGACCAGTGTCGCGAGCGACCCACTATCGAGAGCGAAGGAGGCGACCGAAATCCCCAGTCTCCGTGGGAACAACATACCGGGCGCATCATAGAGGAAAGCGGACGCAGCGCAGAAAACCGCAAGCACTAGGTAGCGGCGAGGAGGGCCCGATTATTGTAAGACCTCCCACTTGTTTTGGTTTTTAGTTGTCGTAGTAGTCCCGTCTTGTTGAAGCTGTCGCATGCGGAGTGGTCGCGCGAAGCAAAAGGGAAATCCGGGCTCGCGAGCGATCTCGATTGTCGTGCCGACACGAGAAATTGGCATATTTTTGGAAAAGCAAATACTCGGAACAAATGCGTACCGAGTTAAATAAAGAAGGGTTACAGACCGATCGAATTCGTGTTTTTTTCAGCCATAATAATCCCCGTGGAAAACCTATCCCATCTCCGACTCAAAGTCCCAATGAGCTACTGGTCCCGGTAGATCTATCACCACTGCCGATATTGGTGCAGACCTCTTGTTGCGAGGAGTATTGGTGAGAAGGTACGACCTTTACCGTACCTGGCACCCAAGATACTATCGTTCGAGATAGCGGGCAATGGTTGGAGCTTGCGGTAATTTGCAGGCGCGGCGGACAGACGATTGTCCGCCTTGGTTTGAGGGAAAATTACGTCGCAATATATATATATATATATATATATATATATATATATATATATATATATATATATATATAT
>NW_022639596.1:883729-883928 GCF_010583005.1 Odontomachus brunneus
ATATATATATATATATATATATATATATATATATATATATATATATGTAACGATGCATATCGTTACGTAATAATAAAAACGCAGAACAACGCGCGAATCAGGAGCGCAAGAGGACAGCGTGTCCACTAATATTGTAAACAGCGCGACCGCCGAACAACCGCGGTAAATAGCGAATCAAGCGAGATTCGAGGTATATAAA
>NW_022639596.1:883938-884492 GCF_010583005.1 Odontomachus brunneus
GCATCTCTCTGGCAGCATTTGAATTCCACGTCGGAAAAAACGATACGTCTTTTGAGGCTATCCAAGAGTCGACTCATTTTTTGGCATCTTCATAAGAATGGAAGTGCTGCTTAGCCAGGCCATGTGTCATCGATCGGAACAAGTGATAATCGGAAGGGGCAATGTTTGGTGAATACGGCGGGTAGGGTAGGACTTCCCATTTAAGCGTTTCCAAGCAGGTTTTCACCGGTTGTGTAACATGTGGCCGAGCGTTGTCATGTTGCAAAATCAGTTTGTCGTATCTCTGCTCGTATAGCGGCCGTTTTTCCTTCAATACTCGGCTTAAACGCATCAATTGTAGTCGATAGCGATCTCCCGTGATGGTTTCGTTCGGTTTGAGCAACTCATAATAAACTACACCCAGCTGATCCCACCAAATGCAGAGTAGAAGCTTCGGACCATGGATATTCGGCTTTGCCAACGATGTTGATGCATGGCCGGGCTTGCCCCACGATCTTCTACGCTTAGGGTTATCCACTTTTCATCGCCAGTTACGATACGATGCAAAACACCTT
>NW_022639596.1:884502-884863 GCF_010583005.1 Odontomachus brunneus
GGCTCAAGGCGTGAGACCGACACCGATAAAATCCGCGGCACCGTTGGCCGCATCCGAAATCGTGTCCGAATGAGCCAAGCTCACTGGGTCATAAAGAAGACTCCGAGAGCTAAGGTCCTGGGTACAAGGACCGACGGACGTCTCGCATCCGCCGAACTGATTCAAATCTCCGCGATAGGAAATCGAGGGGAGCGCCACTAAGGCCATATCCCGCGTGCAGCTACGCTGCAATCTCAACGACCGCGAACATTATATGATTCCGAAACGCCGCTAACATCGCTGGGAAAAGTGTCCACCGCACTTAAGAGACACGACGCCGAAAGAAACGTCAACAGAATAGACTCGCGAAGACGCGACACTG
>NW_022639596.1:884873-889874 GCF_010583005.1 Odontomachus brunneus
CAGTTTGTCGTATCTCTGCTCGTATAGCGGCCGTTTTTCCTTCAATACTCGGCTTAAACGCATCAATTGTAGTCGATAGCGATCTCCCGTGATGGTTTCGTTCGGTTTGAGCAACTCATAATAAACTACACCCAGCTGATCCCACCAAATGCAGAGTAGAAGCTTCGGACCATGGATATTCGGCTTTGCCAACGATGTTGATGCATGGCCGGGCTTGCCCCACGATCTTCTACGCTTAGGGTTATCCACTTTTCATCGCCAGTTACGATACGATGCAAAACACCTTTCCTTTTCTGCCATTGAAGCAGCTGTTCACAAGTGAAAAGACGCCGTTCGACGTCTCTCGGCTTCAACTCGTACGGCACCCAATGTCCTTGTTTTTGAATCATTCCTAATACTTTCAAACGTTTCGAAACTATTGTATGATCAACTCCTAATGATTCTGCAAGTTTAGCTAGCGTCTGACATGAGTCTTCATGAAGTAATGCCTCCAATTCTTTGCCTTCAAACTTTTTCGGTGCGCCAGAGCGTTCTTTATCTTCAACATCAAAATCATTATTTTTGAAGCGTCTAAACCAATCTCTGCATGTTGTTTCTGATAGAGTATGGTCGCCGTAAGTCTCAACAAGAATTCTGTATGCTTCAGCTGCAGATTTTTTTGAATAAAGTAGTGCAGTGAAATTCTCCGCAAATACTCTTTTTTGGCATGAAACTCGACATGTTTAACACTATGAAAAAAAAAGTTGTTTACACTTCGGCGAAATGACATACACTGAATTTCAAGCTTGCTTATAGTACTTCCTTATAGATGCGTTACCATCTTAAATTACACGCACGCAGTTACGTAGGTAGGGTGCGTGAATGCAGCGGCGGAACGTTCATGCACACTACCAGACGCGCAGCTCACAGATGTATACTTCTAAAGACGCGGATTTGTTGGAATTTATTAAAGAATATCTGCTAAAACAACATCTTTAGCTTTTTTATCATAAGATTTTACTTTCTCTAACTTAATAGTTAAAAATTTTTGTGCCATTTCATAAATTTTATCTAATTCTTTACTTAATTTTGGAACATAAGACTTCCAATAAAAATTCTTCCTCTTCTGAAGAGAAACCTCGGAATTGGTCAAGAGGGATACGAAGATTTCGTGCGAAGTAAAGTTCTGAAAGAGTAAATTTCATAGTTTCATGCCTTGAAGAAGGCATTAGGGTTAGAGACTCAAAGGGATCCAACGATCCCAATCTTTTTGATGATCAGAGACAAATTTCGACAAATATTCTAAGATTGTTCTTTGCTGACGTTCTACCTGGCCATCCGACTGAGGATGTAAAGCAGTGGTTCTAATTTTCTTAGTTCCCAATAATTGTGATAATTCTTAAAAGAATTTTGGTTCAAAACATTTTCCCTGATCGATGTGAATTTCCGGAAGTACACCATAACGAGGAATCATCTGACTAACAAAAGTTTCAGTCACCGAAGCCCTAATATTTTTTAAAGGAATAGCTTCTACCCACTTCCAAAAACAATCCACTACAACAAGAAGATATTTATTTCCGCAAGAATGAAGTGGTCCCAAAATATCTATTTGAATTCTATCAAATGAAGCACTCACCTTAAAAATTTGAAGTAGAGATCTCCCTTTACCTGTTTTTGAAACACAAATTTTGCAAGTACGGCAACAATCTTCTACATCCTTTTTACAAGTTGACCAATAAAAATTTCAACGAATTCTGGCTAAGATCTTATTTATTCTAAAATATCCGCTAGAAGGGGAATTATGTGCTTTTTTTAAAATTTTATCAATTGCCTTTTGTGGAACAACTATTTGCAATACATGTTTAATCAACGATGCAGATTCCCATTTTTTATACAAAATTCCTTCACATATTAATAAAGCATCCCACTGATTCCAGTATATTCTAGCGGAAGGATCTTTAGAAACTATTTCCTGCCAAGAGGGACGTTGATTTCGCTCTTGTGCCAAGAGAAAAATGGAAATCACTTTATATTCCAATTGTTCCTTCCTCTAATTTTTTTGTTTTTTTACGAAAACAATTCGACCAACTTTCTCAACTTTTCCAGCCATTTCCTTAACTTCAACTTTCTTACAATAATTATATGAAGATAATTCGCAAAGACGTCGGGAAAGACCATCTGCATTTCGATGAGAATTCTCTTTTAAATATTAAATTTTAAAATCATATTGTTGGAGCCTTTCCAACCAACGAGCTAATTGTCCTTCAAATTTTCTAAATGACATTAACCATTTCAAAGAAATATGATCAGACCAAACTATGAAATTCCTTCCATAAAGATAGTGATGAAAAGATTTTATAGAATCTACAACTGCCAAAAGTTCTCGTCGCGTTACACAATAG
The DNA here is from genome assembly GCF_010583005.1 of Odontomachus brunneus. NCBI lineage: Eukaryota > Metazoa > Arthropoda > Insecta > Hymenoptera > Formicidae > Odontomachus > Odontomachus brunneus. Next base: position 887,255 of record NW_022639596.1, read on the forward strand.
TTTCTTTCTGTTTTACTAAAAACACGACTATAATAAGCTATTACTTTTTCTGATTTCCCCTGAATCTGAGATAAAACTGCTTCAATCCCATTATTAGAAGCATTCAAAACAAACCTTCCTTCTTCGTTAGGAAAAATTAATAGTGGAGAAAAAATTAAGACTCTCTTTAATTCCTCAAAAGATTCCTGCAATTGCTTCGTCTAAATAAATTTTGATTGATTTTCTGTAAGAGAATAAAGAGGTTTCGCAATTGAAGAAAATGTTTTAACGAATTTACGATAATAAGAACAAAATCCTAAGAAACTACGAAGTTTTTTCATCCGCGGATCCGGCCAATCTTCCACAGCAATTTTTCCTGAATCCGTGGTTACCCCTTCTTCAGAAATAACATGTCTCAGAAAATTAACTGTTTTCCCTAAAAGAATACACTGTTCCGGATTTAACTTCAAATGAGCAGCACGAAGACGTAAAAACACAATCCTCAGACATTGGATCATCTCTTCAAAAGTCTTACGAGGTAAACGCGTTGCTAAAGGGCTGGGCCGACTAGTCTGTTATGCTGATGCTACAGCGCGTACAGCGTTCATCTCACCGCAGCGCGTGTGCTGATTGGGCAGTGGGCTGCCGTTCGGTAGAAATCTTTCGTTGTTAATATCTCAAAATTTCATGTGGTTGTTTAAAAAAAGACACCGATTTTTCTATTGCTCACCCCGACTTATTCTAGCTATGGGTTAGCTCTGGTACGGTACGAGTCAGACACTGTGTGTGTGTGTGTTTGCGTGCGTGCGTGCTTGTGCGTGTGCGTGCGTGCGTGCGTGCGTGCGTGCGCGTGCGTGTGTGTGTGTGTATTATCAACGTTCACATCCCATCAACATTGAACTATTGAAGATAAAACAAAAAATAACATTCAAGTAGACGGTCACCCAATTACTACTCATTTCATAGTAACACCGAAAATGATTGAATGAAAGTCACACTCAAATATTTAGAGATAACACGGAAAATCATTCCCAGATCGATAATTACACTCAAACAATACTTAATTATTTAATGTTAACAAAAAAAGTGTTCAAGTTGTTGTTACGTCCCGTAACCCACTCATATCTTTATTCTGAATACATTACATATAATTAACCGCTCACCCGACAAATTTTGAAATAATTAAGCAATCAAGAACTTCGAACATCTATACAAACGCATTCCTAAATCGCGTCGACTAAAGTGCATATGACCAAAATGCATACGACTAAATTGCACTTGACCAAAGTGCATATGACTAAAGTGCACATGAATCATCAAAATCATCTAACCAAAGGTTCTCGAACTTTTCATAATTTCCTCCAATCCAAGCCACTTTCGTTACTTCACGCACGTCATTTTCAATGAATCCGGTAACCGCTACTCTTGAAATTTCCCATTTTCCAAACCTAGCTGTTTCCTATAAAAACTCTGACATTTCGATACTTCTTCTGCTTGTTTTTCTGCATTTCATATCAAGCAAGCTCGTTATGCTGCTACTCAGCCTTTTATTTTTGAAACTCCACATCATATACGCACTCTGACATTCCGCCGCCGGAACCGCATTTCGTTAATTTGCGTCAATCCAGCGGTGAGTCAAGCGACTCTGGACTCCGAGACAAGGGACGAGATTTACCAAGGTTACTCCATCCAGGGCACGCACCTCGAAAATAAGGCATCCATTTTGTTTTTCCCTCATCCATTCTCTTGCGGTCTTAATTATTCCTAATAATTCGGAGTCATTTTTCGATTCTGGTCCATTGAGATCTATACATTGCTTTCCTCATTTTAGTGGGTCGCCGATTTTCCCACCAGAGTAGCGATCTGCACGCCGCACTCAACACGTTGAGTATTGTCCTTCGTCACCCATCCCCTTTCGCGGGAAGCCCCCCGGCGAATGATCCGCAACGACTTAAGGCGTTATTTAGACTTAGACGAACTACCCCCTTTTCTTCTCCGCTTTCTGCCACCATCACCCGATCCGCACACTCTCCCACCGTCTCCATATTTTCTTACATTTCCTCCACTATCTTATACTCCACTGACCTCACCCTCCAACTTTCCGGGTGACTAATTTTCCCACACACACACATAGATTTACACACCGTTGTTCACTTTACTATCAATTTGTAAATTGATAATATACATGATTGTCTAGAATAAAAATTTTGTGTTTATAAGTCTTGTTGATATTTCCACCTCGCGATCTAGGCCTTCTAATCTGATTACTCCTTTTTCCTTATCGCTCAAAGTCCCATCCCGAGTATAGAAATTCGATTCTCTGACTCGAAATCGGACCGCTCACCGTACGTTGGTGCGCCTTATAAAGATTCCTCCAGCCACTGACCGGCTTATCAATCTTCGAGTACGGCGAGGCTTATCGTGACAGTTATTGTTGCATTATTGTTGCGTTTTCCTCTAGGACGTAACCCTACAGGCATACCCGGCACCAGGAGATTGTGTGTTCGCTATCTCCGTCGAGAGTTCTTGACACCGACGTTGCCGTCCTATCTCGATCCAACGACCGGCCGACGAGTGCGTGTGTTCACGAACCCGACCGAGCTATCTCGGTACCAAGCGTCTCCTAGACCCCCCCCCCCCC
>NW_022639596.1:889884-900031 GCF_010583005.1 Odontomachus brunneus
GTGTGTTCGCTGCGCTCGATCGCTCGTTGGCGATACTTGCTTAAACCGCGGCGGCGACAAGCGGGTCGCCCGATATACTGTACCGCGAGCGAGCATTCACAAACACCGACTCTACCGCCGGCCCCCCGTGGCCGCCGAACTGTACGCCGCGCGATACGTACGAACACCGCAAGGCAAACCGCCCCGCACCCCGTCTTCACGTTATCCGACACGCATACCGAACCACGCAATCCGAACGACCGCGAGCATAACCCGAGTACTGGCGCCGTCTCTCGTCCCGGCCCCAGAAGCTTCCACTGTTGTTCTGTATAATTCGAACCAAATAAACTTTTATTTGTTTTTGTTATTTGCTCGTATCAATCTCTTACCGAACCCGGACTCCGGCGAGCGACACTCCTGGCGACCCCCTCCCAAACGCCCGACACACGAAGTCAGGTTGTTACAATAATAAAGAATATATATATCTTGGACGTAACGAGTGGCAGAAGTCCTTGTATACGGATCGAAATGCTCGAAAGAAAACTAAAAGTGTGCGCAAGAGTGTATGTAACAGTCTCAGTGATAGAGTACATAACAGATTAAGAGTAAGTAACGGACTAAGAATAAAAAGTAAGAATAAGAATGTGCTCGCGGCGTGGAGTCGCGGTTTAATAGGGGCGGTTTAATCAGCTGGGGATGGTTTTGATAGGAAAATGTGAATTTTCGGGGATACTAGGTGTTGGATTCGTTAAAGGAGGTAGGTATGGGGTAATGTTGCAGCCAGTAATAGGTGAGGAAATAGGATTAGAAAGATTTCTTTGGCTGGGGTTGTGGGTGGAGAAAATCGTACGTTTAAAAGAGGTGGTTATTGGAGGAACTTTAAAGTAGTGAGGGAATCTTTGGGTAGGACGGAAGAGGATGATGCAAGTTGGAAAAATGAGTCGGTAACGGATAATTTTTGTTTAACATCTGGCGGCTTCTTTTGATTTTGTGGATAAAGTCCGGCGGAATAGTCCGGCTTTAAGGATTAGGAGGATTTCGACTATATATTTCGCAGAGTTATATCTGGGATTATCGTTGGAATTTTCCGTGCAGGACGTAACAACAATATGGCTTCATCTTAAAAATGGCACGCAATAAAGTAGTATAAATAGAACTAAAAATGCAAACAAATTGCGCGAGATTAGCAAACGACTTACGAGCAGATATCTTATTTATGAACCATACAAAACATTGCCAAATCACAATCAAATGGTTAACAATATGCAAACTATTTGCGTGTAATTTGTTGATACATGGAGCAATATATGAGCTAGTCATTTGCATACAATATGATGTATGACTAAATAAATTTACGAGTAAAACGTAAGCAAATATCGTGCAATGTTCGCATGGGTAATCAATGTGCGCAAACATTTACGCGCAAAAATTGTTATCTGGGACTTTTTGAAGGTTACTCAGAAGAGTGACCTCTGCAACATATATCACAGTCAATGTCATTCAAGCTGCATCCCCTATACTGCATAATTATCTGAACATTTTCATGTTATATTTAGAAGATTAAGACTTTAGACCACCTTGACGCCCAAAAAAATATGTTCTTCGGCGATTTTTTATAAAGAAATAGCGAAGTGTAATAAAAATCTAATTTAATATTATGAATATATAAGTGCTCGAGTATACAAAAAAAATTTTTGAGATCCGTAAAAACGATCATTACTAAACGATGATAAAGCGCATAACAACGCGACCGCGAAACGCAAGAGGACACCGCGTCTTCCAGATCGGATAAACAAACCGCCGAACATCCACGGATCATAGCAAATCAAGCGTGATTCGCAAATATAAAGCGCCGCGAATTTTTGATCGAAATCAGATTTCGATCCGCTCTTTCGAGACACAGATTCTGATCCACCGCTCTTCCAAGAGAACCGAATCCGATTCCGATAGATCCGAATACGATCCGAATCTCTTCTAGAACACCGATTTTTCGTGGATTTCTGTTCGCGAATACGCGACAGAAATCACTCCGCCGTTGACTTACGGATACGTCGACATTGTTCCAAAGATCGCTCCTGGCAGATTTCTGCTCGCAGATACGCGACAGGAATCACTCCGCCGTCGGTGCACGAATACATGCCTTCGACACTGTTTAAACCAGATCACTCCTGGCAAACTTCCGTTCGCGGATACGCAACAGAAGTCACTCCGCCGTCAGTTCACGAATACGTGATACCGACACTGTTCCGAATACCGGTCCTGGTAGGTTTCCGTTCGCGAATACGCGACAGGAATCACTCCGCCATCGACGCACGGATACTTGACGTCGATAATCTAGCATCTAACGATCCTAGCAGACTTCTGTTCGCGAATACGCGACAGAAGTCACTCCACCGTCGGCTCACGGATTCGTGACGTCGACACTGAGAACTACCGTTATCTGCAGAATTCCACGGCCACCAAAGGGCCTGGAATCAACCCACCGGAAGGGCGCTTAACGCAACCCTTACACCGCTAACCGGATCTCATCTTCGCCAGCGAGATCACACCACTATCGAGTCGCAGCGTGCAAACTCATTACCGTGTACTCGAAGCCTCGCTCCGTTGCAACGCAGCTTTGGCACTGCGTCAGAAGGATCTGCGTCAGGATCACACCGTCGTCGACTCGCAAGGACGCGAGTCGGCCTCCGCAGTACTAGAAACCGATCTCCGGAAACGAGATCGGAATCATTCCGTTCCCGCGACGCATAGGCGCGTCCGCGGCACCGTGTTCACCGCATCCGCGATCTCATTAGAACGAGTCGGTCTCGTTAGAGTACGAAGGCAGATCAGCCAACTAAGATTCCGCGTACAAAGGCGGACCGCCGCAACAGGATACGCTGACACGCACCGAATCTCCGCGATAGTAGAGGAATGATATCCGAGGTACCGTCACCGAAGCGATACACCGAACGCAGCTCTGCTGCAATACCGCAGACATACCGTCTATACTATGCTGCATCGAATAGCAGCAAAACAGTAGAAAGAAATTGTCAACCGGAATTAAAGAGCTGAGAAGCCGAGAACGTTAACAGACGAATTCGCGAATACACGACAACAACACCGTTCACGTCCCGCGGACCGCGCACAGTATCTTGCGAGTCATCGGCTAAACAAAGTCTCTAACAGCTGATATACAAATCGCTGAAAACCAACGGCGTCGACACTCAACATCTGAATTAATCATACATCGTCAACTAATTTTAAATATACGACTCAGTTTATTGTTAAATCAACTGCTTCTAAATTATTCCGCCTCCTACGGACCCGAACCGGTGAGCGTAGTCCGACACGCGACGCATCGCGGTTACAAATGTTAGATGACGCACATATCTCTCAAGCTTTTCTTCGTTCCGCAGCACCTTTTAAGTGCAACAGCTTACCGCGACTATCGATGATATTTTAAAGATGCTTCTAATCCCGTCTTTTGTATGTTAGGCGCTCGCGTTTTTGTCTCAGGCTTTCCCACGCGCTTGATTGTTTCGTCTCGTTTCCGAATTTAGGTTTGAAAAAAAAGGTCCCTGAGCGGGTGCCGTAACCGTGTCGAGCACATGTCGGTGATCGTGTCGTCGGAGACAAAAACGCTCGTCAAAAAACAAGTTTTCTTACATTCTTATGAAGCGGAGCATGTTGCGTCCGCGCTACCAGAGATGGTTCGATCTTTTTGATGATCCCGGTATTGAAGAGACAAAAGAACGAGCTTTGGTTAGCAATGAAGAATAACAGCAGAGCGGCTGTCAGAGAGAGTTGATAGCGAGACGTATTCGCGAGCGGTCGTGTTTTCGATGGCATTAATTCTGAGCCTGTAAAGACATATTTCGCTGTACATTAAAGCTTCTCGTTCTTTATAATTATGTGTTACATTCATTCCTCCCGTGCGCGATCGCGAGTGCAAGCGTGAGCGCAACATTTTGGGGGGCACGTCCGGGATCCGATTATTCGACATCCGACGGTCAGAGATCCGTGGTCCTACGGAACGCGATCGCGATTAAAAACGTTTCGGGAGTGAAGTGATAGTGCAAGGAGGAATATTGCATTCGCCTATGCTGACTCGAAATCAAGCGGCGGCAATGACACCGGAAACGGAGGCGCTTCGTACCGCAATGACGGAGCTGCAAGAGGTTCGGCGAATGAGGGAGGAAAAGCGACAGGAGCTAGAAGAGTTGCGGCGTAGAGCGATAGTAGAACGACAAGAGCTAGAGGAATTGTGACATAGAACGTTGGAGGAACGACGGGGATTGGAGGAATTGCAGCAAGATAGAGAGGAGTCAGTGGAAATACCCTGTCAACCAGGTCAATACCATTTTGTTTCTTATAAATTAAAGCCCGATATTTTTGACGGAACGGTCCCGTTTTCGGAATACATTGGTCAATTTAAAATGATTGCGCGAGCAAATAGTTGGGATGAAATCACAAAATCAATTTGTTTAGCGGCTCATTTGCAAGGGAAAGCAAGAACAATTTTGGAAAATTGGAAAGAAAATTTAGGATATATAGAATTGAAAACAAAATTAGAGTTACGATTTGGTCATTACACAAATTATTAAAATTCGTACATCCAATTTTCAAGTCGGAAACAAAAACCGAATGAAGATTTTGCGTCGTTGGAGGAAGATCTTGAAAGATTGGCCCGTTTGACTTATCCTGAATATAATACGGGAGTACGGGATAAAATTTCTTGTGCGCAGTTCATTAATGTGATTTCTAATAGTTTTACTAAACAAACATTACAATTGGAAAATGTAATCTCACTTTGTGCTGCAATAGAATGAGCAATGACAATAAATGCAATTAAAAGAAATAGTTTTCCATAGAGGAACAATAATTTGAGAAATTATGATTCGAAATTTGAGTCTTCTTGGGAAACACATCTGATGGTTCGATTGAAAAATAAAAAAGATTTTCGGAATTTGGAAAGAGATCGTGCTTATGGTCGGAAAGTTGAACAAAGACCGAATGATGCAAGCGTAAATATTCAAAATAGAGAATGCTGGCAATGCGGAAAAACGGGGTACTTCCGGGAATGTCCGGCATTGCGTATTAATAGTCAGACAAACTAGGATTTGCCGTTATTCGGGGTCGATTCGGCAAATGCTAGTATGACCCTGAACAATAGCAATAAGTATAGTGTAAGGTGCCTTTGTACTCCTTCCTATAAATTTTCATATGTTGGAAGATTGAATGGTCAGAATTATACATATAGAATAGATACGGGCTCGTATGTGTCAATCGTTAGTGAAAGATTGGTAAAGGATTGTGAGATAGTTGACAGAAAAAAATTTCAGAATCTGGTTTATCCGACAGAGGAGATAGTTCCAATCCGTTCTAAAGTAGTTGTAGACGTTAAGTTAGGAAAATTTTCTTTAAAAATACCAATGTTAGTTGCTGAGTTGTCGACAGGACGATTGTCCTTTAGGAGCGGATTTCTTGGCCCAAACTAATGTTGAATCTGAACTATGTGCCGCATTGGGAATTTTGCCCTTGAACAGGAAATCAGATATTTGTGCGTGCATTGATAATAAAGAAATACGAGTACCGGAAGCATTACAATCTTTTGTTTCTCAAAGCTCAAAGGAATTAGATGTTGATAAAAAAAAAAGATTTAATTAAATTTATTTTAGATTTCAAGGATATGTTTTCGGAAGATGTCACTGCTGGAAATTGTAAAATAGTAAAACACAAGATTAAATTATTAAATGAACGACCAATTAAACAAAAACTTCGTCGGGTCCCAATAAAACTACGCTCTGAAGCAGAGCGATTAACTGAGGAGATGCGAAATAAAGGAGTAATAGAAGAGTCACATAGTCCTTGGGTTTCACCAGTGATTTTGACTAAGAAAAAAGATGGGTCAAGTAGATTTTGTATAGATTTTCGGTATCTTAATACTGTGATCGTTAAAGATTTCTATCCATTATCAAGAATGGATGATTTGCTTGACCGACTGTCGAGAAATAAGTGGTTTTCAACTATTGATTTAAAAAACGGTTACTGGCAAGTAAAACTTCGGGACGAAGATAAGAAAAAGACAGCTTTTTTACTCGGAAATGGATTATGGCAATTTACTGTTATGCCGTTTGGATTATGTAATGCTCTGGCTACTTTTGAACGTTTGATGGAGAGAGTTTTGCAAGAGCTTTTGTTTAAAATCTGTCTTGTTTATTTACGACTTGTTATTAGACGACGTGATTGTTTTTAGTCCAACATTTTAGGGAATGATGGAGAATCTTCGTGAGATATTTTCCAGATTGCATGAAACTAATTTGAAGATTAATCCAAAGAAGTGCATTTTGAGTAAAAGTGTAACTTATCTTGGGCATGTGATCTTTGCCGAGAGGATAACTACGGATCCTTTAAAAATCTTCGCGGTAATAGATTGGCCTCTTCCTACGTCCAGAAGAAAAGTCAGAAGTTTTCTTGGTTTTTGTTCTTATTATCGAAGAATTGTCAAAGGGTTCTCATTAATTGCTAAGCCTTTATATGCTCTCACGGGTAACTCCGTTAAATTCGTATGGACTGAACAATGTCAGCAAGCTTTCGTCCATCTTAAACAGCAATTAACTACTCTTCCTATTTTATCATTTCCTTTGGAACATATGGTACTTATTTTGGATACTGATGCCTCTGGCCATGGAATCGGTGCTGTTTTGTCTCAGGTTCAGCATAGGAGCGAAAGAGTTATTGCTTACTTTAGTTGAGTGTTAAATAAGGCTGAACGTAATTATTGTGTTACACGACGAGAGTTACTATCTATTGTAGATTCATTGAAATCATTTTATCATTATTTATATGAACAAAAATTTGTCGTTCGAACTGATCATCAATCTTTAAAATGGTTGTTATCATTTAAGAATTTGGAATCAACTAGCCCATTGGGTTGAAAGGCTGCAACAATATAATTTTGAGATTGTATACCAAAAGGGAAATGCTAATAAAAATGCTGACGGACTTTCTCGTCGACCTTGTGAAGAGATTGTATGTAAATCTCTGTAAACATTGTATGAGACAAGAATTGAGAGGAATTTCTAATCAAACGATCATAGGGCGAATAGCCTTAGGAGAAGAGAATTCTGTTGATTGGAGAAAAGAACAGTTAAAAGATCCTTCAATTTCTTTTCTAATACGTGGAAAAGAACAATGAGAACGATCTTCTTGGCAAACTATTGCTCCTTTTAATGTCTCTGCTAAAATTTATTGGTCTTTATTGGGATTTATTGGAGTTGAAAAATGGCATTCTTTATAAGAAATGGGAAAGTCCTAATTTAAATTCACGAATTTTCCAGATAATTGTCCCACGTAATAGGTTTAAGGATGTGCTTGAGGAGGCACATGATTCTTTGTCTGGTGAACATTTTGGAATAAACAAAACTTTGGATAAAATTCGGAAAAGATTTTATTGGGCGTCGTGCAGGAAAGATATAGAAAATTGGTATAAATCATGTAGGGTCTGCAAAAAAAGGACCAGTATAGATCAGGGAAAATCTTTACAAATTTATAATGTGGAAGTATCATTTGAGTACTCCAAATGGATATTCTCGAGCCTCTATCAATTATCTATATCTTCTTCAGAAAACAAATATTTATTGGTGATGGTAGACTTTTTTTCTAAATGAGTGGAAACTTTTCTAATAAAAAATATGAGAACCACTACAATAGCGGATATATTTGTAAAGCAATTTATTTCTAGGCATGAGGTTCCCCTGGAACTTTATACGGGTCAGGGTAGAAGTTTTGAATCTCGTTTATTGCACGACAAAATTATTAGGAATTAAGAAGACGCATACTACTACATTATATCCACAGTCTGATGATCAAGTTGAACGACAACATTATACCATTGTCAGTTATTTATCTAAATTTGTAGCGGAAAATCATAAGGACTGGGATCAGTGGGTTCCACTGTATCTTCTGGCGTACCGCTCATCAAAACATAAATCTACCGGGATTTCATCTACTGAGATGTATTTCGGACGAGATCTTAGGTTGCCTTTAGATTTGCTTTGCGGAATTCCTCCTTCCGATGTAGTTTCAGCAGATAGTTATTGTAATCATCTTCGGAAAAAATTAGATTTAAATTAGAGCTTCGGTTAACAACGGAGAGTAACAGCGGCTGTTAGAGAGAGTTGACAGCGAGACATAGTCGCGAGCGGTCGACGGTTTTCGACGGTATTAATTCTGAGTCTGTAAAGACGCGTTTCGCTGTTACATTAAAGCTTCTCGTTCTTTATAATTGTGTGTTACATTTATTCCTCCCGTGCACGATCGCGAGTGCAAGCGTGAGTGCAACATTTAAGCGCATATAAAAAGGAATGGTGTCATAAACCGTCGTATTTTGAATATGTTGCGAATTAACTGTCTGTTGTAATAGCTGCTTATTGTTATAGTCGCTACAAGCAAAAAATAGCTAGCGGTATTTCACCTCATGTCTTCTCGTGCCAAGTCGAAGATTACCGACGAAGGTATGGTTAGAATCAGCTTTTGACAAAGAGAATGATTTTTCTAGAAGAAGTGTGTCGCTAGATACTGATCGTATCGTTCATTTGTCAGAGAATGGGAACGGTTTCTCGCTCGCCCGGTAAAAAAAAACAATTTTAAAAACGCATGAACCTTGCCCCGTGACACTGTCATTGTGCGTGACAGTTTTTGACGATAAAGTCTAATAATTTTAAAAACTTGTTCTTCTTTTTTTGGAGAAACGTTTTGTCCTAGGAGAGAGGAGTAAAGTTTTGCGGGGTATGCGAGGAGAAAACTCCATTTTCGCATTTCCCTTCGTTAGTTTTCCGCCGTGAGACGTGTTATAATGTCGCGAGTGGGTGTATTAGTGCGCGAATTTATTGTTACGGCTTCTTACGCTGGTGCAAATATCGATATCGCACGATATTTGGCGCGTATTTCTGCCAATGACGCAGAAAACTATATCGTATTTTATACATTTGCATGCGCTTGTAGCAGCACGCTGCTGACGCTTTTATGAAAGTGCGATAAATTTCGGAGTGATCCGGAATTAATAAAAATAATCAGAGAAATTCTAATATTTCGGCAGGATTTTGAGGAGGATATCGAGGATATCGAGGATATCGAGGATCGTGTAGGGGATTATCACCGACATGATATCCTATGGATAAGTTATTATATCATAATTTTATTCTGAAAAGTAAAACTTTATGATTTACACGAATTTTAAGAATAATTATTGTTTTATTGTTTCATAAGCCCGTCTTCCGTAACCGCCGGTACCAGCGACGGGGCGGCACTCGAACTTCTTCCGCGGGATCGTAAACGCGTCGCGGAGGAACCGCCTTAACCGAATCAGGCAAATTCGTGTAAGTACAACTCGTATACCGGATTTAAAGTGCTTTATCGAGTAAATTATCTAACGCTAGAATAAATTTTAGGCTCTAATAATGCTCCGGCATTGGAAACCGACCTTTCGGATTGTGACAGTATTTGTAGCATGAAAACAGTTGCTAACGAGACCGCCGTTGTTGAACTTACCCACAGATAAGGCAGCATAAATATTTATAAAATAATAAAAGTATCATATTAAAATCGATTTCATGCGATATAAGTATAATTTTACTTTCAGAAAACAGTGGGAATGATACCCGCGCTACCAAGACGGTAGCCGCCGACAATGGTGTGGACGACGACGACGACGACGATGATGATGGCAACATCTCCATCGCCAATGACTTCGGCAACGGCGTCAATGTCGACGAAGGCAGTGGTAACGGGGGCGAAGATAATGACGACGGAGTGGAGCGCGACAACGACAATACCGGGGATAACGCTGAAGACGCTTGCCGCTAGAATTTTCTTCGGGAATATCAGGTAAGAACTTTTGTGCGAAGCCACGCGCTTGTATGTAGACGTGGGATTCTCACGATATATATTTTTACGTTCGAATTTAATCAAAATGTCTGTAAACGGAACTAGCATCGAGTTACTCACCGGTTAGTCACTTTTCGAACAAAGGGGAAGACTATACAGGGTGTTCGGAAAGTACCGGGACGCCCGAATATCAGGAAAAATATAAGTTTTACAAAAAAATGTTTCAGACAAAAGTTGTGGCGTTTAAAAAGATGTATTTACTGATCACATCAGTTTGACCTTGGGTTGCGTAGCGAAG
>NW_022639596.1:900080-900729 GCF_010583005.1 Odontomachus brunneus
TCCATTTAAAAAAATTAATGTGACCTTGACCTGACCTTCGCTACGCAACCCAAGGTCAAACTGATGTGATCAGTAAATACATCTTTTTAAACGCCACAACTTTTGTCTGAAACATTTTTTTGTAAAACTTATATTTTTCCTGATATTCGGGCGTCCCGGTACTTTCCGAACACCCTGTATATCGTATATTCCCGAAATAGAAAGAAAAGTAGAATGGAAGAAGATTGTGGTTGGGCGATGTAGAAATCCCCCGGGAATCGGGTTTTCCCGATTCGGCGGTATGGGACTGTTCCGTACGGAACGTGAATGACAGGCGGCCAGACTCAGGAGCCGCATGGCTCGCAGTCGCCTGTCCCTCGTCGCCGGTTCGCGCCGTCGCCGCGACGCGGCGCCGGCGGCACCCGGGCCGTCGCTCGCGGTTAAATTTTGACTAGGCGCCTATATAAGTCGCCGCGCGCGGCGACTCGAGGCCTTTTTGGGTGCGCTTGCACGGTGAGTTTGAGAGTATCTATGACACGTTGGCTTATCTCGCGTGAGGTATTTTGGTAACTCCACGGATCTCCACCTTCTCGATACTGTCTGTGATTGAGAGAAGGATTCGAGTAGGTATTATAGGCCGGTTCTAACCCATGGTCCTCCGAGGGGGGGG
>NW_022639596.1:901034-901436 GCF_010583005.1 Odontomachus brunneus
CCCGCGCCGCCCCACGCCGCCAGCGCATTTCGCAGCGTGATTTTGTAGTCACAGCTGCAAACTCTAATATTCTGCAAACGTATGCATTCGACAATTAGATGCGGCGGATTTTGCGGCGGTTTTTTGCGGCGGTTTCCGCGCCGTCCGCGCCGCCCCGCGCCGCCCCACGCCGCCAGCGCATTTCGCAGCGTGATTTTGTAGTCACAGCTGCAAACTCTAATATTCTGCAAACGTATGCATTCGACAATTAGATGCGGCGGATTTTGCGACGGTTTTTTGCGGCGGTTTCCGCGCCGCCCGCGCCGCCCCGCGCCGCCCCACGCCGCCAGCGCATTTCGCAGCGTGATTTTTTAGTCACAGCTGCAAACTCTAATATTCTGCAAACGTATGCATTCGACAATT
>NW_022639596.1:901591-902867 GCF_010583005.1 Odontomachus brunneus
CCCCCCCCGCGGTGACGTCATACCCCCCTCGCCCGCGGTACCCCCCGCCCCTCACACCCCCTCGGAGGACCTGAGTTAGAACCCCTATATAATACCTACTTCTGAACTCTTTTCCACATCCAACTTAGAGGATTGGTACGAGCGACGCATCGTCGAGCCCACATTAGCATCGTTGGAGGAATTCCAGGAACGCGATAGCGGGTAGGCATTATCGTGAATACTGAGGGAGGATAAAAAATGAGAAATAGTCGGCCGATAATAGTAAGAGAGCACACAATATTTATTGTAATAATTTCACATAAAATTTACTAATATAATCGATAAATGTAACATTATAATAAAAAGTAAAATATTATAATAAAATTTATTATACATATCAAAGGTTACATAAAGAAACGATAAAGAATGGTAAAGAAACGGTATGAAATGGTAAAAAACGGTAAAGAAACGGTAATGGAACGGTAAAGAAACGGTAAAGAATGGTAAAGAAACGGTATGAAACGGTCAAAAACGGTAAAGAAACGGTAAAGAAATAGTAAAGAAACGGTAAATAACGGGAGTGAAACAGTAAAGAACGGTAAAAACGGTAAAGAAACGGTAACATAAACGGTAAAAAAACGGTTAAAAACGGTAATGAAACGGTAAGGAACGGTAACGAAACGGTAAATAACGGGAGTGAAACAGTAAAGAAACGGTAATGAAATGGTAATGAAATGGTAATGAAACGGTAACGTAAACGGTAAAGAACGGTAAAGAAACGGTAAAGAAACGGTAAAGAAACGGTAAAGAAACTGTAAAGAAACGGTAAAGAAACGGTAAAGAAACGGTAATGAAACGGTAAGAAACGGTAATGAAACGGTAAAGAAACGGTAATGTGCTGATACATCAATGTGAGGATGCGGTTGACTGCATGTGCGACATATGATGTTACTATTACGTTAGGCTATGCTGATTTTGCACATTTGCCACCCTCTCCTAACGAGACATATTTGTTACAAAGAGATAGCGATGGTCCATATAAAAGTCTCCCAGGAGTCACCAGCAAACAGTCGAAGTCCACGGCGACGAGAGAAAGAGAGAGAGAGAAAAATTATAATAAAAAATGCTGAATAATATTGAATACCGCAGACCCGTATATGGAGAGGAGGAGGAGGTTTTTTTACAACAAAGCCCTCCACGTAAGTTTTTTAATAGATTGTATAATAATCCAGGTTTTCAAATTTTTAAAATAATAATTAATTCAATTTTAGATACCGAAGAATGGGAGGAAAGGGAG
>NW_022639596.1:902958-903538 GCF_010583005.1 Odontomachus brunneus
TATCAAAGATTAAACAATTCTTTCTGGCGCTGACCCAACCACCAATTAAATATTTTCAATACATTTTGTAACGCACAGTGTTTTGAATGATTATTACACCGTAAATTGTTGGTTTCATCCAGTTTGTCCAATGACGCCATAATGACGCCTCGTAATCCGCATCCAGAGTCTCAACGATCACCTTTTCCCTCACATCAGCATCGAGGAGATTCGTCAGCCACTCTCGCTTCTCGTACCCCTTGACGTAGACGAGTTTGGTTTCTTCGCTGGTTTCGCTGATCACAGCGTCCGTGATCAAACATTTCGCTTTGTTGTACGGGACGATTCCATCCTTCCAATGCAGACCATGATGATTAGCCGTCAACCATGCTGCTTTCGATTTGTCAGCTCTCGTGAGAAGATGCCACGGCATAGGACTCGCAAAGACATAATGGGAGAGAACAGTTCCATTTCCAAGTATTGCTATCTCTTTTATGTGAAATCTCATTCCAACCGTAAATCCTTGCAGGTCCACAAATGTAGGCACGTTCATTTTATGTGATTTTGCGCACAATGTTGGTCAGAGGACTGTACTCCACAA
>NW_022639596.1:903740-904030 GCF_010583005.1 Odontomachus brunneus
CACACGGACAATGAGTAAGAAATTGTATGGGATCGAACAACACATTGCCGTTGTCACATCCGTAATATGATTTGCGGAAACGTGCATACATATCGTATAGAACGGCGTATCTCTGTTTATCGAAATCTATATTCATATCGTCGTACGGATAAAATTCAGAGTTGAGATAGAGTTTGACGTTAGTCAGCTTACAGTCGTCGAATATGGCAACATTGCCAGTGAGAGAATTCTTTCGACCAGTCTGCAGAGCAAAGATGACGTAACGCGGCTTTTCCAGCTGAGTCGCCGTC
>NW_022639596.1:904380-904480 GCF_010583005.1 Odontomachus brunneus
AGCGGGATACAATAATTAAATTCCGCAAACATGTTTCTTGAGAGATCCCAACCAGCGTTCTTCAACAATAAATTTTTGTCACGAGTCAGCGATACATAGT
>NW_022639596.1:904690-905324 GCF_010583005.1 Odontomachus brunneus
TCACATTACATTCTATGCGAATAATATTCACATCCGTAATGTTGATTGTCACGTTCGATTCGTGCCATTGTCGCGGCTGTAGAATGCGATCTGAAGAAAATCCCAGTAGCGATGCAATGGTATTTGGTTTGTTAAAGTTGATCCGGTGAACACACTTGATCTCACACTTCATTGTATTCTCATTGGCGCGAATAACTATGAGATCATCATCATCATCATCATTGGTAGTGATCGGTTTGATGGTTTTCAACATTGCACGTTTCAGGTACCGGTATATGGCATACAATTCGTACGATCCCTCAGGGATTATAATTTCCTTGTCGTCCTCATCAAAGTAAAATTTATTATTTGACACATTTACATTCGGTATCGTGTTATAGGATTCAAAGGCTGTCAAACCGAGTTCGTAATCGCCATCGCTCAGACCTATGGCTGGAAAGTAGCTTCCCGCAAGAGTGCTACTCTTGCTGGTGGGTGTAAATGTCAACGACATCTTCGTCAGAGACCAAAACGATTACTGGACAGTGATCGCAGAACGTTGGGCCTTAAATCGGCTGTTAACTGTCTGCAGGAAACGTAGACACAGTTGTCCGCAAATGCTCTGATCGTAACGTTGATAGGACGTACGATTGTA
>NW_022639596.1:906278-906435 GCF_010583005.1 Odontomachus brunneus
AATCTGCTGATTCTCTTTAAGCAGGATGGTACCAATCTGAAACACGTGTACAAAGATCACGTGAACACTGATATGACATACGAAGATTTTTGTGCGTTGTGTCGCGAATTTGGCAGCAAAAATATGGCTTCGTAGTGATAGACAAGGACAGTTCTAT
>NW_022639596.1:907849-908264 GCF_010583005.1 Odontomachus brunneus
TTACGTACGCGATAACACTTTGTGCATGGTCGCCTCCGACTTTGATGCTGGGTCGCGCAAGTTACGACGCGTAGCGTAACCGGAAGCCGACAGTGACGCCGTCAATAGACTCTACGTGGAAAGAGATCTCGCTGCATTGAGAGAGCAACAGCAAGAATTTGAAAAGAAACAGGAGGAATTTGAAAAAAACCTGATCAGACTTCATGCTGAAACACGTGCCATATGGGAGAAAGTGTTTGCAGCGCGTTGAATAGATGGAATTTAAAACGATGCGCTCGCAGTTTCGTCATTCGTGATGAGGCGATCAAACATGCGGAAAACTGGTGGAGACGGGAAACAACACAGCCCCGAAAAGCAACGGTTGGTGGAGGAGTTGCATGCTCCTGCGAGAAGACATTTTCCTCGTAGACGCGTC
>NW_022639596.1:908274-909672 GCF_010583005.1 Odontomachus brunneus
GATGCGTCCGTATTCGCGGCTGAACAGTGACTACCACTACATACTCACCGTTATCGATGTGCTGAGCAAGCATGCTTGGGTCATGCCGCTAAAGACTAAGAGCGGAAAGGAGATGGTCGAGGCGTTCGGCAAGATAATTCGAGACAGCGGAAGATGTCCAACAAATTTGCAAACAGACCGGGGGAAGGAATTTTACAATACCGATGTGCAGAGACTCACGAAGAAACACAACATCAATCACTATTCGACGTATTCAGTTATGAAGGCTTCCGTCGTGGAACGATTCAATCGTACGCTGAAGAATGACATGTGGAAAATGTTTACATTACAAGGAAC
The DNA here is from genome assembly GCF_010583005.1 of Odontomachus brunneus. Lineage (NCBI taxonomy): Eukaryota > Metazoa > Arthropoda > Insecta > Hymenoptera > Formicidae > Odontomachus > Odontomachus brunneus. The sequence goes on from NW_022639596.1 coordinate 908,611, forward strand.
GTACAGATGGATCGACTCGCTACCACATCTCGTGTTGCAGTACAACGAGCGCAAGCACCGGACCATCGGAATGCGTCCTGTCGATGTGACCCCTACGATCGCTAAAAAACTCCTCGATACGGTCTACAGCAACGTAAAGATTGCAGCTCCAGCGAGATTCAAAGTGGATGATCCGGTGCGCGTGAGCAAGTTCAAGACTGTCTTTGCTAAAGGCTACACGCCCAATTGGACTACTGAGGTGTTTAAGATCGTCAAGGTGCAGGCGACCAATCCTGTGACTTATCTGCTCGAAGATTCTCGCGGACAGCCTATAGTCGGAGGTTTCTACGAGTACGAACTGCATCGTGTTGCCAATCCAAACGTGTACTTGGTGGAAAAAGTGTTGTGCAGAAAAGATGATAAGGTTTATGTAAAATGGTTGGGATTCGATAAATCATGCAACTCATGGATACATAAGGATAATGTGTTGTAAAAATAACTGTTTATTGTATGTAATACATAAAATATATTCTATTTACAAAATTATTATATGTAATACATAAATTATATTCTATTTACACATAAAATTATTATACATATATAATATATAAAATATATTCTATTTACACATAATATATAAAATTCTATTTACATATAATATATAAAATATATTCTATTTACACATAAAATATACGATTTATATTCTATTTATAATGGTATTTTATAATGCCCCCATGGTAACGTTTCAGTCGAATCGGGTACGATATATCGCTTGTCATCGTACGGACTTAGAGCAATTTTCGTCTCAGACACTGTGTACACTTCATGCAATTTTGATCGTATGCGCGATTGACGACGAGTCGTTTCGATCTCCTCTCGCAAACACTGTACGTAATCATCGAAAAATATCGTTCGCGCTACAACATTACTCTTGACACCTTTGACCTTTTTCGTGTCTTTCTTGCCATCCACTCGCAAAGCGTACATCTTTGCCCTAAGTCCGATAAATTCCGTCATGATCGCACCGTTGTTTTCATCTTTCATTAAACCAGGCACCTTCTTATTTACAAGCGGTATATCGTA
>NW_022639596.1:910390-913055 GCF_010583005.1 Odontomachus brunneus
CACAAGAACCCCGCCGCTCTACTGAGAGATAATTTTTGAGAGCTGCCGGCAAGCTCGGCCGTCGCCGCAACGGCGGAGACGAAGTTTTGGTCGTATTCTCGCGTCTAACGAACGGAGAAACGGTCACAAAAATTGGCGCCCAACGTGGGGCCCGCTATCGCGAGTAAAGTTAGAGTCATCGTGGCGACGCGAGAGAGAGAAGAGAGGAGGAATAAATGTGTATGTGTGCGAGTGTTCTATTGCGATTATTATCTTGTATTCTTATATCGATTGTGTAAATTGTAACTTGCATTGATTATGTCGTATTAACCCGCTTCTTGCAGGAAGGGCCCGTGAGCGGGCGAGAGCTTAAGGGCGCGCGAGGGGTACCGCGAGCGGGGAAGCGCGAGAGACTCGCGTGAGCCGGTCGGCGCGCGGGGCGAGAGGGGCAACGGGTGACGCGTGTTTACGTGTCGCGGCTCGCTATCGTTCGCCGGCGGATGGTTTTTCATCCCGCGTTCGCGTGTGCTATTGTGTTCGACACCGCGGCATGTTGTTGGTTGCCGGTACGATCTTCGTACCGCGTAAGCCTTCACGCTCTCGTGAATATAATCTCGCGTAAGAACTTTGTCCCGTGTTCGCGTGTGTTACTGTGCGTGCTGGAAAGCGTATAGAGAAGCGAGTTTAGGAATTCGTCCCGTGTCCGCGCGTGTTATTGCGCGTGATGAGAGTCGAATAGAGCCGCGAATTGAGACTTGCGTCTCGGGGTACACTCGCGGGTGAGCGAGGGCAGGGGGGAGCGTGACGTTAGAGACAGCTGACGACGTACGCGCGTTCGTCCTGCTGCGCAACCAATATTTAGATCGCGGATTGCTCGGTTTCTCGTGCACGGCCGTTGGTTGCCGTGTTGACAGGAGGTTTCGGTTCCTCGGCGAGAGCGTTCAGCCGTCATCAAGGCTAGTAGAATAGGTCGTTAGAGGTGAATGTGTATCTCTGAGGGTGATCTTAGACTCGAGGTTACGACTCATAGGCTTGGCTGTCGGCTTATCGGCAGAAGATTAGAACCATCATAGCGACAATTAAGGCGGAGAGAATGCCAGGAGACGGTGATTTAGATGGGTGGGTAGCTTCATTAGGCATCGAACAGGTACGAAGTGAGCTCGTCGCGCGTAATTTAAATACGGACGGCATTTTGCCCACCCTGCGGCAGCGGTTGCTTCGTTACGAGACGGGTCTCGCGGATCAGGGGCCTCCTACACCCGGTCCCCTGTCAACGGCTGCCGACTTTTTCGCGCAAACGGGCATCCCGCACGTATTGGGCGGACGGCCTGGGGCCGCGGAGGGGAGCGCGGTCGGTCGAGACGAGACTCGCGATGACGGGCTGCCGCGATCGGCGCGCTTGGTGAGAGACGGGGCGCGAGCCGTGGGTGACCGTCAGGCGGGGGCGGAGGCCGCAATAACGGAGAGCTTATACAACTTGCTAAGAAAATGGGATTTAAAATTTTCTGGGGACCGCCTCAATGACGACGTCGAGGACTTTTTAAGGGAGATCGCGATCAATCGTACGATAGCTCCCGTACGCGATCGCGAGTTATTGCAATGCTTGCCGCTGTTCCTCGCGGGTACCGCGCGCCTGTGGTACAAGGATCGGCGCGCGCGGTGGACCACATGGCGAGAATTTGAGGTGGCTTTTCGAAATCGGTTCGCGGCGCCCGGATATCAGGCCGCCTTGCGTCGCGAAGTAGAGCGTCGTACGCAAGGGGAGAGCGAGAGGGCTGCCGATTACATAACGCACCTTAAAGCGATGCTCGACCGTCTGGACCCGCCGTGGTCCCACGATCAACAGCTAGAATTGACGCGTCGGAATTTGTTGCCGCGAGTGAGAGCGCTCATCCGTCGGGACGACTATTTTGACTACGACTCGTTGGAGGAGGCCGCGATACGCGCAGAGGCGGAGGTCCAGGCCGATCGGGACTACCGACCCCCGCCTCCCCCGGAACGCACCCTTATTCGGCGGCTTGCATATCACCCTCCGCGGGGGACTGCCCGCGTTTATGCGGCGGTCGAGGTAACTTCCGGAGCGGGGGGCGCGGATAGGATGGCGACGTTGGGTGGCCGGGCTGCCGCCTCGAGGAGAGGCATCCGACGCGACGCGTCGCGAGGGTCGGCGTTGGGAGCCGCGGCGGCCCCGGGTCAGGCAGAGGGCAGACCTAACCCTTCGAGGGACGGTGAGCCGGTGCGTGGAGTCGCGGGGAGGGCGCGCTGTTGGAACTGCTCGGAAGCGGGTCACCTCGCTAGGAGTTGTCCACGGCCGCCTAAACTCCACTGTTATCGGTGTGGGAAGCTAGGAGTTTCGGTGCGGGACTGTCCGGGATGCTCGGGAAACGAGGCCGGGAGTCGTTGAAGCGGGAGGTCGCGACCCCGGGGAACGAGGGGACAGCCCGCGGGGTGGGAAATCAGGGGGGACGAGTGGGAGAGGCCTATACGCTCTTCGCGAGAGCGGGGCCCTCCAGCTTGCCCTATGTTAGGATCGCGATCGGAGGACACTTCTTGTTGGCGCTGGTGGACTCCGGGTCAGGGCGAACGATCTTAGAAGCCGAGGGAAGACGAATCATAGAGCGTCTGGGGCTGCCTCTCGCGAGGGGACCGGGGGTCCACATTAAAACCGCTGGGGGAGAGCTAGCGC
>NW_022639596.1:913065-917599 GCF_010583005.1 Odontomachus brunneus
TCAGGGCGAACGATTTTAGGAGCCGAGGGAAGACGAATCATCGAGCGTCTAGGGCTGCCTATAGAGAGGGGACCGGGGGCCCACATTAAAACCGCTGGGGGAGAGTTAGCGTGTTTAGACGAGGCTGTCGACGTGTCGATTCGGTTGCAGGGCACCGAGCATAGTCTTCACGCGTGTCTGTGGTCGCGGTTGCCGGTTCCGTGTATCCTCGGGATAGACTTTTTGCGACGATTCGAGTTCGTGGTAGATTTCTCGACAGAGATGTGGCACTTGGCTGCCGAGCCGAGAGCGAAATACCGATTCGTGCGACATTCCAATAAGAGCGATTACGCATGTAGCGGCCTATCTGAGCTCACTTCGTACCAATCAGAGCAGTTGGAAACTTTTCTGAAAGATAGGTTGCCGACCGAGCCGCTTAACTTGGGAATCACGGGATTAGCAGAGCATCGCATCGATGTAGGGCAGCACGCGCCTATACGCCAGCGTTGCTATTTAGTCTCTCCAAAAGTGCAGGACGCCATTAGGGAGGAGGTCGATGAGATGTTAGAGGCCGGGGTGATCGAACCATCGAGTAGTGAGTGGTCGAACCCCATCGTAATGATCAAAAAGCCTAGCGGAAAATATCGATTCTGTCTAGATTTTCGGAAGGTAAATGAGATCTCGAAAAAGGATGCCTATCCGCTCCCGAATATGACAGGCATCCTCGATAAGTTGAGGGCCGCGAAATATATTTCGACTCTGGATCTAAGCCAGGCTTATTTCCAAATTCCGCTCGCTAAGGACAATAGGGAAATCACCGCGTTTCGGGTGCCGGGTAAAGGCTTGTATCATTTCACTCGGATGCCGTACGGATTGACCGGCGCGCCGGCTACTTTCCAGCGTCTCTTAGACAAATTAATAGGGCCAGAGATGGAACCTCACGCTTTTGCGTATTTGGACGATATCGTCATCGTTACGTCCACCTTCGAGGAGCACTTAACCTGGTTAGAGCGTGTGTTAGGCAGGGTTACAGAGGCCGGATTAGTCATCAATCCGGAGAAATGCGAGTTCTGTCGATCGCAGGTTAAGTACTTGGGCTTTTTAGTTAGTCAGGAAGGACTCCGAGTAGATCCGGAAAAGGCTCAGCCTATTCACGACTACCCCGCCCCGAGGAATCTAAAACAACTTCGGCGATTCCTCGGGATGTCCTCGTGGTATCGTCGTTTTATTCCTCAATTCGCAACCGTGAGTGAGCCTTTAACGCGGTTACTTCGCAAAAGCAAACGGTGGGAGTGGACGACGGAGCAAGGGGAGGCGTTTCGGCAGATCCGCGTTCATCTGGCTGCCGCTCCTACGCTCTCGTGTCCTGACTTTAGCCAGCCGTTTAGTCTACAGACGGACGCGAGTTCGGTGGGCTTGGGTGCCGTGCTCACGCAAACGAGTGAAGGGGTGGAGAATATTATCGCGTTTGCAAGCAGGGCTCTGACTGACCCTGAGAAGAAGTACTCGGTAACGGAACAGGAGTGTCTGGCTGTCGTATGGTCTATCCGAAAGTTCCGACCGTACCTGGAAGGGTATCGCTTCACGGTCGTGACGGATCACAGCAGTCTCCGTTGGCTTCACAAATTGCATAACCCTACAGGCCGATTAGCTCGCTGGGCTCTCGAGTTATTAGAGTACGACTACGAGGTCGTTCATAGGAAAGGGGCACTTCATCATGTCCCTGACGCTCTTTCCCGGATGTATGAGACCGAGGGGAAGGAGGTAGTGGCAGTAGCCATCGAGCAGGATCCTCCGCCTGACATCGCGGATCGTTGGTATCGTAGGCGCTTCGCGGACGTGTTCCGAAGGCCGAAGCATTTTCCTGACTGGCGAATAGTAGATAGTCAACTGTATTTTAGGCGACCAAGGTCGGTAATAGAGGGGGTCGTTAGCGATCTGAATCGCTGGAAGCTGGTGCTGCCGAAAGAACTGCGGGGGGAGGCCCTCCGCGAGTCGCACGACGAGCCCAAGGCAGGTCACTTGGGAGTCGAGAAGACCTACCATAGGATCGCGGTAGCTTACTACTGGCCGGGGATGTATAGAGACGTCGCGGCGTACGTCCGGCGTTGCGACTCGTGCCAGCGTACAAAAGTAGAACAGGTGGCTGCCGCCGGCCTAATGGGACCGCGTGTGATAGAACAACCATGGACGACTATAGCTGCCGATATAATAGGACCGTTGCCGCGTAGTAGGGCGGGATTCGTATACCTCCTAGTCATCCAGGATCTGTTCACAAAGTGGGTAGAATGTCGTCCGCTGCGCGTAGCGACGGGGCCGAAAATACGAGAGGCGCTCGAGGATCTCGTAATATCCCGATGGGGCACGCCGCGGTACTTGCTCACGGACAACGGGACGGAGTTCGTGAATCGAACTATTAAAGAATTCGCGGGGGAGTGCGAAATCGAACTGCGCAACACGCCACCTTACCATCCGCAGGCGAACCCGGTAGAGCGAGTAAACCGCGTAATTAAGACAATGATCGTCGCGTATCTCAAAGAGGATCACCGAGAGTGGGATCGTCACGTGAACGACTTTAGATTCGCCTAGAATTCGGCTCATCACTCGTCTCTCGGCGCATCGTCCGTTTTTTTGAATTTCGGCCGTGAGTTGGAGGCTCCGCAAACCTTGAGACGGCGAAGGGAAGCGACCTCGGAGATTGCCGCGCGCGAACCGGAAGAGTGGACGGCACGGATGCGTCGTCTCGACGCGGTGCACGCCTGGGTACGCGAACACCTCGATACCGCTTATCAGGAGCAGGCGTCGCGGTATAATTTGCGTCACCGACCGCGAAAATTCGGCGTGGGAGACTTAGTAATGCGAAGACAGCACGTGTTGTCTTCCGCCGCGCAAGGCATCGCCGCAAAGCTCTCGCCAAAGTTCGCGGGACCCTTCCGCATTGGGAAGGTGCTCTCTGCGACCCTGTACGAGCTCCTATCCGAGAGAGGGGCTCCGGAAGGTCGAGTGCATGTTAGCCAACTGAAACCGTATCACCCATCCGCTTCACCTTAACTCACAGGTTGCCGAAACATGGATCCGCAGGACCCCTGGGAGCGTGTGTTCCGGCGCTACTTCCGGGACCTCTGCGCCATCGGCGAGCGCGAACTCGACTTCTGGGACGACGTGGCGGAGGCGCTGCGGAGCACCCCGATGCGCGTCGAGCGGCCCCATCAGGCTGTGGTGCGGGACCTCCCGACGACCACGAGCGCGGCGACCCAGACGGTCCCAGGCTGCCGACTGGCCGCCACGAAAACCGTGGCGGTCCAGACAGACATCAAGGGCCTGGCGAAAGGAGGCGCGCCAAAATATAGCCGAGGCACCCAAACGACCGCGGTTACCGAGAGGAAGCGCTCGCACTCGGGCCATCACCAGCGATCCACGACCCCGGAGCAAGCACCACGTCGCCCCCGCTCACCAGGAGCGGCCTCGGAGGGCACCAGCAGGGGCGGACCCACGCGGGGAGCGGATCGATGCTGGAACTGTCGGTCCCTGGGGCACAGGTATTCCACCTGCCCCCTACCAAAGGACCGACAGTTCTGCTTCCGGTGCGGCCAGCAGGGAAGGACCATGCGGGATTGCCCGAGGTGCCGGGAGGAATGGGCGGACCTCGGGCCCTACCACCCTGAACTAGGGCACATGGGGAAGCAGGGAGGGTTCCGCGACGAGCGCAAGTAACGGCGGAACCCCCGGCCCCTCGAGACGACGTCACCTGTCCCTTCTCCTTGGAGGTCTCGGATTTCGGTTGCCGAAGAATGCGACTGGCGTATTTTGTTGCTTCATGGTGCATTTTTATTTTTCTTTTCGCGGCCACGTTCGTTTATTTTTGTTAGGATGCCGAAGCGATCGCCTAGGTGTCCCGGGCCGAATAGTACCGCTGTACCATAGGTTGCCGTCGGATACCGACGAGCCGAGCCCTCGGAATAAAGGGACTTTATTCTAGTCACGTCACGCTGTACAGAGTTTCCTTTGCGCCCACCCAACCCCGCGAACACCGCAGACAGCGTACAAGGGCGCGAAGATCGGCTGAGCGACGGAGTTGAGGGCGACGAGCCGCCCCGACCTCCTCGGTCCTCCCCAGGGAGGGGAGGATGTGACGTGGCGATTTCGCCGTCACCAAGAGCCGCGGGGAGACGAAGAGAGCTGTGCTCGCGCCCCTTCCCCCGCGGGAGGGGCGGCTGCGAGAAAACTGGTCTCGCACGCTTTTGTACGTGCGAGACCGCGTATTGTAATTTTGCTATTTTTTTTGTTGTCTTAAAATGTGTGTTCGGCGACGACGAGAGGGACAAGGTGCACCGCTCGGAGAAAGGCGACGACGGACCTGCAGAGGACGACAAGCCGCGCGGGGCAGGATCCACCCCTCGCTATCATCAGCGAGGGGGCCCCGACCAGATTGCAGCAGGGCGCCAGGAAGGGCTGACCGTAAAGGCCAGATCCCGGGGGACGCCCTGGGATATTCAAGCTTTTGGCAGCCACCTGAGCGCCCACGCTAAAAGGAGCTGCCGTCCGAGACAGGATG
>NW_022639596.1:919370-920527 GCF_010583005.1 Odontomachus brunneus
ATCTTTGTCGCTAAGCCGAACGTGGAAAATCGGAATGGTTGCCGTCGCTTCACGACGGCGGCCGGAAGGGTTCGTCACCGCCCGCGGCGACCCGTTTGACCTCGTGAGGGAATAGCCGCCCTTACCGCGCTGTCTGCTGCCGCTTCACCGCGTTCGCGACCGCACAGTCCGGCGATTGAGAGCGTATATAGAGTACTGATTCGAGATCGTTGTTAGAAAGGCGGGCTCCCGAGAGTGGCGATAAATACGCGGTTCGCGACGAGACACTTAGGGCCGGGATGCACCCGGCTGGCGCCCACGGCAAAAAGTAGAGTCACGAGAGAATTCCGCGAGCTTCGTGCCGTTCGGAACTCCGCGTGACAGCAGGATCCTCGACGACGGATCCGGCTGCCGACTGATTTCACGATGACGCGACTCGGAGCCCGCCTATCTTTGTAGTATCTTCTTTGTTATTTTTTTTTGTTGAATATAGAGTAATGTTAAGCGATACGTGTGTGCATTTGTGATTCCTCCGACTCTGTCGCCTGTTCCTCTCGTGTCGCGCGAAGTAAGGTCGCGCGTCGACACCAGAACCCCGCCGACCTACCGAGAGATAATTTTTGAGAGCTGCCGGCAAGCTCGGCCGTCGCCGCAACGGCGGAGACGAAGTTTTGGTCGTATTCTTGCGTCTAACGAACGGAGAAACGGTCACAATACATATATAATATTTAAAATATATTCTATTTACACATAATATATAAAATTCTATTTACATATAATATATAAAATATATTCTATTTACACATAAAATATACGATTTATATTCTATTTATAATGGTATTTTATAATGCCCCCATGGTAACGTTTCAGTCGAATCGGGTACGATATATCGCTTGTCATCGTACGGACTTAGAGCAATTTTCGTCTCAGACACTGTGTACACTTCATGCAATTTTGATCGTATGCGCGATTGACGACGAGTCGTTTCGATCTCCTCTCGCAAACACTGTACGTAATCATCGAAAAATATCGTTCGCGCTACAACATTACTCTTGACACCTTTGACCTTTTTCGTGTCTTTCTTGCCATCCACTCGCAAAGCGTACATCTTTGCCCTAAGTCCGATAAATTCCGTCATGATCGCACCGTTGTTTTCATCTTTTATTAAACCAGGCACC
>NW_022639596.1:920537-920719 GCF_010583005.1 Odontomachus brunneus
TGACGATGGTTTCGATGGGTTGTAAGACTGCATGTACGTGTTATTGGCATGTGCGTATCTATCCGAACATTGACTCAGGCCGCCACGTATACCGCGTTCGATGAACATGATCATATCAATATCGGTGAGCAATTCGAAATTTATGCCGGTATGTTTCAACATTGCATCCCACGTAAATCCAG
>NW_022639596.1:920729-920954 GCF_010583005.1 Odontomachus brunneus
ATGAAATGTACTCACCGATCGCAAATGTATTTTCTATTTTTTTTCTTGCTCAACTGTGAGCTCACGAGCCGGGATAATCTTTAATCCAGGCGAAGTGTCCTGTGTTGTGATCTCGAGGATCCAAAATATGTAGCAAGTTGACATGCTTTTCTCTCTTTTTGTCGCTGAGACGTATTGGAACAATGGCTTCGTTCTTTTCTCCCATGATGCCGTATACATTGATGG
>NW_022639596.1:921025-921112 GCF_010583005.1 Odontomachus brunneus
AAATTTTCAAAAATATCTGCCAATAACAAAACATCAATCTTTAAATACAAGTCGTTGTATTCGCCCAAGGTTCGAGTGGAGAACCGC
>NW_022639596.1:921122-921835 GCF_010583005.1 Odontomachus brunneus
GATGATGCACGATCTGCATTTCTTCCGGCTGGATACAGAGCCGCAACTATTGCCCACGCGAAACATGCATTGTCCGGAGATTTGACATTAATCACAGCCCGCTTCAGTTGTATCACACGCGGTAACTCAAAGTGACATCCCGCGTGCAACGGATTGTATTTGTTCACATTGATTGTAAGATTGGGTATTCGTGATAATGCCCACCCGCTATCGCGTTCCTGGAATTCCTCCAACGATGCTAATGTGGGCTCGACGATGCGTCGCTCATACCAATCCTCTAAGTTGGATGTGGAAAAGAGTTCACAATTTTTCGTAGCGATGCTCTTTACCGCACGTTTTTCACCCGCGACGAACTCACCGTTAAACACAGTGTTCACTTTCACGTTTACGTGTCTCTCCATTGCATCCCGTATGTGCTCAAGCACCATATTCTTTGCATCTTCGAGAAATTGACGAGGTTCGATGTGCATTGATGTGGTTCGCGTTGATGACAATTCCGGTTAGTACGCGGTTATCGAACGCGGTATCGACCTCGCGCCAAACGAGTCCTGCATCTCTCGTACTGTGTCCTGCACCCGCGTGAACGAAACGTGTGCGCAACGTATTTTTTAACCCCTCGAGTTGCGCGATTCGAGCAATCAATGACTGTCTAATACCGATCGATAATCGCGGTCGTTTAGCCCGACTATGTTCTTCCAACAACTCGAGGCACT
>NW_022639596.1:921946-924672 GCF_010583005.1 Odontomachus brunneus
GTCGTTTAGCCCGACTATGTTCTTCCAACATCTCGAGGCACTCGTCACACTTTTGCACCCACGCGTCGTATTCGTCTCGCGATCTCAGTCGAGCCGACTGCTCCCGCAATTCTCGCTCGATTTGCGCAAAATCTTCCATTTCTTTTACAAAGTGCACACTAGATTTACAAATGCTGCTATGCATATTGGCATAGTACGACTCTGAACATATATATATATCATCAGTATATCTCCATCTCTTTCTAACAAAAATGTGTCTCGTTTAGGAGGGATTGCAAATGTGCAAAATATGTATACTTCTATGACCTTCGTAATAGTATCTTGTTTCACATTTTCTGCGAATCTTACTGTCGCACGTGTTCATTTGTAATAATAATATCATGTTTCACATTTTCTGCGCATCTAACTGTCGACTGCAAATCGATGTGTCAGCACAAAAATGCTGCATTGTGACGCATAAAAGAGAGAGATCTTACATGAATACTTTTGGACTGCACTTTTGATATAAATATCGGAAATCGATTTTTTCGATGATGCAGTATGGCGCGAAACACTCAATCGATATATGAGTATTCGATTGGTTATCTACGGCGCCGTATCAGAGATTTGTTGAATGATTTGATAAAATATATTTGTACAGTAGAAGTAGATGAAAATTAGGTGAGTCTCATTTATATTATTATTATTATGCACTGCTTTCGGTTGGTGGGGAGGAATTTTGAAACGTATTTAAAGCGGTTCTTGGTCACTCGTTGCATCAGTCGCAACAAAGACATTTAGTGGACAATTATTATTTTGAGAAGAATGCACAGTGTTGAAGGAAAACGTATAAACTATTACGTACCCGTGCAAGATGATGCTCCACCGTACGAGAAAAAAAGGTAAGTCTCAATAAATATCTTCTTGTAAATCATTTATCTTTAATTGTGTATTGCAACCGCGTTAAATTATTTATGTTTTTACAGTGTATCGCAATCTCGTTGTACAGCCCGTATTTTAGGGCGAAGATATGCCTTGACGTCAACGTCTTTTAAGTACTTGGAGATTGGGATCAGCGTAGGACTGGTATCCACAGTGCAACTAGTCCTCGGCGACAATCGTGGCAATCAATTGGCCTTACACTCGGCAATTTGGGGAGGATTGATGGCAAAACGTGAAGATATTTTACAACTTTTGCAAACAACCGAGGTGTCATCCTCTCCGCTAGATTCGCGATTTGGCGGTAGAATGGTGCACAATGTACAATGGCAAGAAACTTTTAAAACTCACATTATCCAGTTACTGCATGTACTTGCAACTAGCTACAGTGGAACATTTGTTTACTCTCGAGCATTGGATAGATCATATGTACTTATGGTTATATGAAAATACACACATTGTTGATACAAAATATAGAAATTTTCTAAAAATTCTTCGAGAGAAGAATATTACCGAAACGGATAATGCTATATCGACGATACGCAATAGCGGGGACTTTGACGGTGGTTCACTCATCGATTGCGAGCTATTAGCTATTAGCTGCGCAATGAATGATATTATGTATGAAGTATTGAACAAAATCTGTACATGTAACACTTTCAAAATATATAAATTGTAATCCCAAAATCTGCTGCTTATTTGTATTACTCCTTTTTTCTCTATTTTCTTGATACACCGCAAATAGTCTTAAAATGTTATTCGTTTTCTTGCGCATCTAATTGTCGAATGCATACATCGCTTGCAAAATCTTGTCGCGGGAGCACAGTGTACGTGCTCATTAGTAATAAGAATATCATGTGTCACATTCTAGTTCTTGCGCATCTAATTGTCGAATGCATACGTTTGCAAAATCTTGTTGCGGGGACACAGTGTACGTGGTCCATAGTAATAAGAATATCACGCGGGCGGCACAGGCTGCGCGGACGGCGCGGAAACCGCCGCAAAATCCGCCGCAAAATCCGCCGCGGAAACCGCCGCGAAAAAACGGTCGCGAAAACCGCCGCAGAACGGTAAAATAATCTATCGAAAGCAGATAGAAAAAATTATATAATATCGGTAATTACCGATCATCGATATTATGTAAATATGACAGTAAAAATTATGTAAAGAATATATATGTGCTGATAAAAAAAATTAAATGTTGGTATATAATATCTGTAATAAATTACCGATCGTTCGTATTATGTAAATATTCTGGTAAAAATTATATAAATATATGTTGGTAAAAAATTAAATATTGTTAAAAAATTAAATGTTGATATATAATATCGGTAAAATTACCGCCGGTACTATCGGTATTGTGTAATTATATGTTGGTTAAAATTATATAATTAAATTTTATATAATATCGGTAAAAATTACCGACCGCCGGTAACATCGGTATGCCCCCCCCCAATTACCGACTGTTGATAACCCTCCCTCCGCGGTGACGTCATACCCCCCCGCGGTGACGCAATCCTCCCTGACGTAATACCCTCCGTGACGTCATACCCCCCCGCCCGCGGTACCACCCCGCCTCTCGCCCCCCCTCTCACCCCCCCTCGGAGGACCAGGGGTTAGAACCGGCCTACTATACCTACTGTCGCTAGAGCGTTTTTTAAACCGAATGGCATGCGATTAAATTGATAATGCCCGTAAGGTGTCGAGAACGTCGTCTTTTGCGCGTCAGGCCCGTGCATCTTGAGTTGATGAAATTCCGATGCTAAATCGAACACGCTAAAATATTTTGCGCTACCTAGTTGGTCAAG
>NW_022639596.1:924682-926963 GCF_010583005.1 Odontomachus brunneus
TCGCTAAAAGCTCTTGTACTTGGCGATTTATTTCTTCCTTATGGATCGGTGGAAAGCGATATTGTTTAGTGTTGATTGGGTTGTCGTCTGTGGTATTAATCTTGTGTTCTATGAGGGACGTACAACCTAAATAATCCTCAGGTAATAGGAAGAGATTGTTATGTTTCTATACTAGTCCTAGGACGTGTAAGGATTCATCTTCGTTGAGGTGTTCGAGGCGCAAGATTCTCTATTTTACTACTCCGACGATTTTCCTGCTCCGACGGTTGCGTCATCGCAAATACATTTTTTATTGGTACGCACGGTCGTACCTTAATCCCTAAGGCGGAGGTACGGTCGCGAGCATCTTTATCGCCTGAAGGCGAAGAATCTTGCCAATAATCTTGTTCGGTGGGATCTCGAGACGAGATTTTGATATAGATTCGATCTCTTCTATTTCGACACTAGGTATAGGGATCTCGTATGTAGATTCTCCTGTATTTATAATTCCTATATACGCGATTCCTTTTCGGTTTGTGACAACGGCATCTCCTAAGTAGATATCGCTGTTTATTGAGATTCGAGGAATATATCGGACCGTGAGATTTTTATTTATTACTTGGATTGGAAGAATCATGCGTGACCTAGCCGGAAGAGTAATTTCGTCGCGTTGACTGAGAGGGATTTCGATCCCTTGCCATTTCATGCAGTTATTGACAAGGTCTAAATTCGTAACGTTTCTTAAGACGTCGTATCCTAGGATGTCGTCTTGAGGAGTAAGGAAGTCGTTGTTCACGATATGTACAGGGATATCGTAACTCATGTATTTTATCGTGCTAGACCCGATCGTTTTGATGCCCCCGTCCGTGATTCCGCTAAGGATAGTCACGTCACGAGTATTGATTTTTATATCGAGGTGTAGTGCTTTTCTTTTTATGATACTCAACGCGGCTCCGGTATCGATCATAAAGTTGGTTTCGCGCGCTAGTTCGCTTGTGAGTATGTTAACGTTAGGCGCATCCGTAGAATCATCGCGGTTTACGATTCCGAGTCGACATTCTCGGGGAAGGTCTCGTTGATTGTGTGTATGGGGTGTACGGATTTTGGACTCGTTCCCGCTCGGGGCTCGTTTGGCGGCCTCGAGTAGGACGCCTTTCCCGGCTCCCTCTGAGAATTGTTGTAATCGCGTTTGCGGCACTCTTGAATTTCGTGACCCTGGTTCTTACAGTAACGACACCACTTTTGCGGTGGATTTCGCGAAAGTTGTCCTGCTCGCGGTGATGAACGCGAGTATGTCGGAGGCGACGCGTAGCGACCTCGATTTTCGGAGTTATCGTCTCTCCACGAGTTTTGAGTCGTCGTACGCTTTGTTGGAAGGAGTTTGAACGAGACACGTAGGGCGATCCTGGAGATCGCTCTGTCCGTCTGCCGGTTAGGATCTGTTCGCCTATTGTTCTCAGGCCGCACGGGTGTAGAATGCGCTATGGGTCGGTTTATGGGGCGCAATTCCGCTTTATTTAGGAATCGGTCCGGTCGGCGCGGTGCCTCAAAGCGTTCCTTATCTAGCTCTCGCCGTTTCGCTAAAGTCTTCACGTGAGCAAATGCCTCGGCTGGCCTCGTGTAATGCTCAGGTCTCAATTGTAGTCTGTATTCTAAAGATAGTCCCTCGCAAAATGACCTGGCCGTGAGCATGTCTATATTGTTACTCATCGCGTCGGTGATGAGTCCGTTAGCGCGGCGTTCTGCGTCTAAAATTAATGATCGCAGTTCTTTTATCCGCATTATGTAATCGAGAATATGCTCCCCGGGGAGTAAATAGATGGTGCTGAGCTCTCCGCGGATTTGGTCAATAGTCTTTGGTGATCCGTTAAAAGATCAATTAGTTGTATGACTGTGTCGCATGGTTCGCCCTCGACGGCGTAATATGCGCGTCCACGGAGTTTATTTGTTAGTAGCCGTGTAAGATTGCTTTCGGACGAAGGAGGTACCGTTTCTTTGGCTCTACGGCATGCTTGAGCGAATTTCGCGAGGGGTATATTATGCCCATCAAAGGATGGGACTGGCTCTAAGGTCTCACGAAAAGAGACGCGTGGCGGTGCGTCGTAATTATAATCAACCACGTGGGGTGGAAGGGTATTCGTCTCGGCATTTCGTGCAGCGTCATGCAAAAACGGTGACGGGCTCACTTTTATATTGCGCAATTCTTGCTTTAGCTCGGCGATTTCCCGAGCAACGTCGAAAGCTGAGGTTTGATCGAAATCGTTGTCGTGCGCTGTGTCGGTGCGTTTGCTCAATTCGAGCT
>NW_022639596.1:927646-927950 GCF_010583005.1 Odontomachus brunneus
GATGCTAAATCGAACACGCTAAAATATTTTGCGCTACCTAGTTGGTCAAGAATTTCTGTAATGTTCGGTAATGGATACGAGTCGCCTACGGTTTTTTCGTTCAATGCTCTATAATCTATAACCATCCGCCTGCGTTTATTGCTTTTCGAGTCTGGCTTTTTAGGAACGATCCATAAGGGAGAATTGTAAGGAGAGTTTGAGTATTTAATTACAGTATGTTTGATAAGAGCGTGTACGGCAAAACTCAAAAACTTAGGATAATACATAAATTGAAAAAATTTGTACACATTATGCATGATATAGA
>NW_022639596.1:928253-937301 GCF_010583005.1 Odontomachus brunneus
AGTAATTTCGTCGCGTTGACTGAGAGGGATTTCGATCCCTTGCCATTTCATGCAGTTATTGACAAGGTCTAAATTCGTAACGTTTCTTAAGACGTCGTATCCTAGGATGTCGTCTTGAGGAGTAAGGAAGTCGTTGTTCACGATATGTACAGGGATATCGTAACTCATGTATTTTATCGTGCTAGACCCGATCGTTTTGATGCCCCCGTCCGTGATTCCGCTAAGGATAGTCACGTCACGAGTATTGATTTTTATATCGAGGTGTAGTGCTTTTCTTTTTATGATACTCAACGCGGCTCCGGTATCGATCATAAAGTTGGTTTCGCGCGCTAGTTCGCTTGTGAGTATGTTAACGTTAGGCGCATCCGTAGAATCATCGCGGTTTACGATTCCGAGTCGACATTCTCGGGGAAGGTCTCGTTGATTGTGTGTATGGGGTGTACGGATTTTGGACTCGTTCCCGCTCGGGGCTCGTTTGGCGGCCTCGAGTAGGACGCCTTTCCCGGCTCCCTCTGAGAATTGTTGTAATCGCGTTTGCGGCACTCTTGAATTTCGTGACCCTGGTTCTTACAGTAACGACACCACTTTTGCGGTGGATTTCGCGAAAGTTGTCCTGCTCGCGGTGATGAACGCGAGTATGTCGGAGGCGACGCGTAGCGACCTCGATTTTCGGAGTTATCGTCTCTCCACGAGTTTTGAGTCGTCGTACGCTTTGTTGGAAGGAGTTTGAACGAGACACGTAGGGCGATCCTGGAGATCGCTCTGTCCGTCTGCCGGTTAGGATCTGTTCGCCTATTGTTCTCAGGCCGCACGGGTGTAGAATGCGCTATGGGTCGGTTTATGGGGCGCAATTCCGCTTTATTTAGGAATCGGTCCGGTCGGCGCGGTGCCTCAAAGCGTTCCTTATCTAGCTCTCGCCGTTTCGCTAAAGTCTTCACGTGAGCAAATGCCTCGGCTGGCCTCGTGTAATGCTCAGGTCTCAATTGTAGTCTGTATTCTAAAGATAGTCCCTCGCAAAATGACCTGGCCGTGAGCATGTCTATATTGTTACTCATCGCGTCGGTGATGAGTCCGTTAGCGCGGCGTTCTGCGTCTAAAATTAATGATCGCAGTTCTTTTATCCGCATTATGTAATCGAGAATATGCTCCCCGGGGAGTAAATAGATGGTGCTGAGCTCTCCGCGGATTTGGTCAATAGTCTTTGGTGATCCGTTAAAAGATCAATTAGTTGTATGACTGTGTCGCATGGTTCGCCCTCGACGGCGTAATATGCGCGTCCACGGAGTTTATTTGTTAGTAGCCGTGTAAGATTGCTTTCGGACGAAGGAGGTACCGTTTCTTTGGCTCTACGGCATGCTTGAGCGAATTTCGCGAGGGGTATATTATGCCCATCAAAGGATGGGACTGGCTCTAAGGTCTCACGAAAAGAGACGCGTGGCGGTGCGTCGTAATTATAATCAACCACGTGGGGTGGAAGGGTATTCGTCTCGGCATTTCGTGCAGCGTCATGCAAAAACGGTGACGGGCTCACTTTTATATTGCGCAATTCTTGCTTTAGCTCGGCGATTTCCCGAGCAACGTCGAAAGCTGAGGTTTGATCGAAATCGTTGTCGTGCGCTGTGTCGGTGCGTTTGCTCAATTCGAGCTTTCTACTCGAGATTTCATTACGGTCTTTCTCGATTTCGCGACGCGTCAATTCTTGCTCCACTCTAAACTCGTCGCGGGCGCGTTGAAATTCCTCGCGATCATGTTGCATAGCATCGGCTTACTCTCTCATACGCGATTCCCGTTCGTTAAGCCTTTGTCGGATCTGTTCGAGCTCTGCTTCTGAATAATCAGATTTAGCGTCCTTTTTGCTCCGGGTGTCCATGGCGGATCCTAGCGGATCTCACCGCTGTCACCAAAATTGTTGTTACGTTCCAGCCGACCGCGGCTGCGCGGGTATGATGCAGTGCTCGGGCCGTGCTGCCGGAACCGGATCGCTTTTCTTTTAAGGTCATTCGAATCTGCGCGATTCTCCTCAGGGATCCACGCGATCCTAGATTCGCCGAACTGTCCGCGGAGCAAATTTAGAGCGGGTGCATGCACGCTATTACGAGCAAGTAAGAAGATAGCGCCGTTGGCGCCAAGTACGGATTCTGACTTACCGGCTTCCGCGCCTAAGGGCTATCGCACACAAATTGACATAACTGCATATGCATAGCATAAGACCGTATGTACCAATGAGCATCGAGTATTAAGTCGCTATATTGGTGTTCGATGCTTAATATTCGATGCTCATTGGTTCATACGATCTTATGCTATGCATATGCAGTTATGTCAATTTGTGTGCTTGTGTGCGATAGCCCTAAGTCTCGAAGGTGTCGCTCTTATGGTCTACACGCGGTCCTATACTGCAGCTCCCGTAGTGGTGTAGTCAGGAACTTCTCCGGCACAATGTCGAGGGCGGCAATTCCCGATGGTGATTTTTACTTGAGGGTCACTTACCGCACTCCCGGCATAAACCGCGCGTTTAAGATTAGGATGTTGAGTTACGGCCCGGAGTTAGAAACGTAGAGTTTCACTCGGGTTTTCGAGATGGTGGTTCTGACGCAATTAGGAAAGGAGGGACCTTGCTCGGGAGTTATGAAATCAAGAGTTGATTTTATATAATAACTATATATTTTAATAGTAGGGATATACAAAGTCCTAATTCTAGAAGAAATATTCTATAATAATCTAGGATGAGAGTTTATAATGATTAGGATAAGATTATGCAGTCTAGTTAGTAGATCTTACGAAGTTCTTAAGAATTGAATTAGAATTAGATTTAGGATTATGATTGGGAATTCTCCAGCCAATGCTGGAGACTTGAGGGATAGAAAGGTGTTCCGACGCCTCCGCGATTCACCTCTACTACTGACTGCCTCACGACTTTCTACTCTCCTATCTTTCCCACCGGATTTCCTCTAGTGGGGTGGGGATTCTAACTTGGCGAAAGCGCCATCTACTTACACCCCTCGAGAGGAGAGACGGTTTAGGTTCTACTGGCTCTTCTACCTAGGGCGTACTCGGTAGAAAAAAAGAAATGTGCACCGGTATTGTCGGACATAACAGGAATATAAGTATATTTTTGTAAACATTATGATTTTCTCATTTTTTACCTTTGCATAATAATTCTCAGTATTTGATTACTATCAATATTTAACAGTGATTTTATTATCAGTATTCACCAAAAATTAAGTACTGGAAAAAAATTACTGAATTACTGGTAATATTTAATCACTAATAATTTTTCAGTATTTCTTAGTATTATATTTCTATAAGGGAGGTTCGCAATAGGGGTAGGTTCGCAAATTGTTTCGTTCATGTACTTATTATGAAACAAACAATTCGAGTGGAATTATAAAACATTTTGTTTAGAGTAAAGATACTTATCTCCAATTTTCATTACAATCGCGCAAATATTACAGGAAAAAACTTATTTGAGGTCAGTTGAGTAAAGTTTTAGACGTCTCGAAATATTCTCCTTGCATTTTCTATTATGAATGAATGAACTGGTTATGTAATATAAGGTGTAGTAAAAAGAAATCCATTATTTTTCCAATAGATGGCTTTAGTAATGTGTATCTCACGTTGTATAAGTGCGATCGGTTTACGCTAGATGGCATTAGAAAGATAAGATTTCGTACAAAGAAAACTTCTCAGACAGTTTTGTGATTGTTTGACTCAGTATTGTTTGAGCGCGCGTCAAAGATGGACACCAGCAAAGAGAAAATACGCCATATTTCAGTTTTTCTTCGATAAAGGCGAAAACGTAAGCCAGGCGGCTGAAAATGTGAATAGTGTTTATGGTCCTGATACTGTAACAGCCAATCACACGCAATTTTGGTTCCGTCGATTCCGTTCCGGTAATTTTGATGTCAAAGATATACCACGCTCTGGAAGGCCAATTGTCGAAAATGTCGATAAAATAATGGAAATCGTCGAGTCCGACCGTCATGTAAGCACTGTTTCGATTGCCTAGAAACATTGCACAAAAAACTGTTTGGAACCACTTGAATAAGGCTGGATACAAAAAGAAGCTCGATGTATGGGTGCCACACGAGTTAACTCAAAAAAACCTCATGACCGAATTTCCATCTGCGAATCGCTGCTGAATCGCAGCAAAATCGATCTATTTCTGCAGCGGATGGTGACTGGTGATGAAAAGTGGGTCACTTACGACAACGTCAAGCAAAAACGCCCAGATAGCATAGAGATGAACAGAAGTTCCTAGAGAATGCATTTTAAAGAATAGATATAGAATTAGAAAAATGAATACCCGAAGAATTCTTGAAGAATTAACCACAGTAAGTTCGTCTTGAAATATTCCTTAGGACTTTATTATAGCGAATACTTCGCAACTTAATTCCTAGAACACTTTGAGAATTCATTAGGAATTAGGGCTAAGGCAGAGAACGAGACGTAAGCGTCGTAGACATAAAGTAAGGCAGAGAAAAATGTAAGCGTAAGGTTAAGGGTGCCGTCCCATTGAGCACGGATCGGAACGCCGGATCGGATTTCTTACTATAAGGGTGCTGTCCCATTGAGCACGGATCGGAATACCGGATCGGATTCTGCTAGGGAATACTAGTGAGTTTTTGTTTCTGTTACTAATTCCGATCGGAACGCGTATATTTCCTCAATTCCGGACGGATCAGGCGGATGTTCCTCTATCCGCGCAAGTTTTAAAATACCATTGTATTGAAGAAATACCATCGGAGTGGTTGGCTTTATTACGAGTTTTTTCTATTTACATAGTGCACGTTCAAGAAATCTTTCACATAACAACAAGCCGAAATGAGTACCAATCGTGGAGAAGGGCCGGTAATAATAATTTTAAAATGCATTGTTTATTATTCTCAGGTAGCAGGATGACGTACAAAAACATTTTAATAATGTATAACATATATAAATGTTTTAATATTTATGTTCACGTCCAGAGACGTCATAGAAATGTTATTAATACGTATCCTTGCTATTTGGGACATTTATTAATTATTATTATTCTAAATATATCATAAAATTATGTTCGTGTATTTATAGGTTATGTGGTAGTTTTGTTCGTTTATCAAAAGAAACTTGAAATTGACATTTATATTGAAAACAATTATATAGAAACATTGATAAATTACATGATAGTAATACTTTCTTTTATATTATTAAACATTATTTGAAAGTATGCATGTGAAGTTTTTTCATAATACAAGGCCTGTTCTTTGTAGCTGCACTGCTGAACTGGTACAATTGGTTAAAGTGACAAAAATATATGTGCTACAAATATGTGTCTACAGTACAACTACAAAGAACAGACTTTTAGTTTCACTACATCTTTTTTTTACATAGCTTTTACCATATATTTTTCAACACATCATTTTTTCAATATGGACAAGATATCAAAAATTATACAATTCATGTTACATGTATTCATTTATAGGCTGTAAAATGCGGTTATTGTGGGTGGATAATGCATGGGTCCTGTGCGGAGATTCAAACTCATAACTGCTTCAAAAGTTATGATGAATATGAACATGTCGGGAGCGGTGCACTTGGACACGGTGCATTTGGACACAGCCAATCACAGCACCGTGTGATTAGAGACATTTGTAGGGTCCCTTGGAACAGCGACTTGTGATTGGACTGTGTCCAATTGCCCCGTGTCCAACTGATATACACCCGAACATGTCATTGTTGTCGACAAGAAAGGACGTGCTACAATGAGTAATTTTATTTGCAAGAAAATATTTTTCAACATTTGTCTGCAAATATTAACTATATTCAATAAGTATACTTATTTATGTAAATAGGAATGAAGGAAATAGAAGGAAATACACAGAAAAACGCATCATTAGAGACTAGCAATGAGTCTATTCCATACTTAGCAGACATCATGGATGAGATGCTCATCGATGCCGTAGAGCGGAGACAAGGTTTATGGAATCAAAAGTTGCCAATTCAAAAGCGAAACCCAAGTGTACGAGAAGAGTTATGGGATGAAGTGTTTAATAATCTTGGTAATATAAAATTACCAATTTTATCAAAAATTATTTATTTTAGTTTTATGTATTTATGAATATATATTTAATTTGTGCTTTCAATTTGACGGTTTCGACGTCGATTCGGCATCATTTTGACGTCAATTGACGAATTATTTCTCGCTAGGAAATGGCTAATACACATTTGTATTCATGTAACAAGCTGAATTCGCAATCTGAACTAGGGATTTTCAGGTTTTAAGGATGTAACCTGGCTAAAATCTCGATGGACATACTTGAGAGACTGCTATTCAAAAGCCCGCAAAAAAGTTAAAGGTTACGTACGCAGTGGATCAGATGCAACAGCAAGACATCCACAGAAAAGTACATTCCGCTTTTATGCAAGAATGCAATTTTTAGACGAAGCTGCACAAGAAACCCCGTACGTAATAACTTATCTTATATATAAGCTTTAGAATATGAAAAATGTAATATATTTTTCTTATATATTTTTGTTGTTCAATTTTAGTACAACGAGCTCTTTACCACGAAACATGTGTCGCGAAGAAAATAGCGTATTTAATATAAACGATTTGGAATCCCAAGAATGTAATTCGTTTTCTTCAAGAAATTCAAGCACGCCAGATATTCCCGAAAGATCAGAAAGTTTAGCCGATGACAGACCAACAAAAAGAAAACAAAAAGGTAAATGTATATAAAATAATCGATAACCAATACGTGTCATAGATTTTCATAATTGATACATCTTAATTGTATATAACTTAATGAATTGTTATATTGTGCTGATTCTTCATAGAAATTTGTTGCAGTATTTTATTAGTCTTAAATTAATCTTTTCTGTGCATTTTCTTATATTTATACTATTTTTCTAGCATTTTATTAATGTTTTATTATATGTAATTGTTTAGCTTTTCTAGATAATCGGTTTTGTTTAACAATGTATGAAAATGTAGGAAAATTCATTACTTTGAATGTATTAAATAAAATTTTTCGTGTTACAGCAAGAAACTATGATCCAGATGTACAGTCATTGCATAATAACATATTGCAACAGTTACTCTCTGAAAATATGCCACAGAAGGATGCAGTAGACAGTTTCCTGGAGCAAGTAGAAGATATCCTACGTAGATTGAGTTACCTTCGAAGAAGGCATTTACAAGTAGAGCTGCTGCGTCTTGTTCATAAGGCAGAAGACGAAGAATTAGCGGAGGCGGAACTTCAAAGACGTTAATGTTAATTTTTGTATCATTATCATTACATTTTTATTTGTATGTATTATATAAATTGTATAAATTATACAATAAATTATATATTACATAATAAATAAATAAAACATTTATTTCTATTTCAATATAATCTAAGGATATAATCAAATATCATAATATATAATAGAATAATACATAATATATCATTTAATACTCATTGTTTAGAGCTTTTCTCCACTGCCAATCAAGTGGGTTCGAAGTTTCAAAATATGTAGCAAAAGCGTCTCTAATTCGTATAGCTTCAACGTTCCTTCGCGCACTACAATTATATGTTTTCAATACCAGTTGATGTTCGATCATTGCCACTTAAAACAGAATAAATTCTTTCCGTTGCCTCTAATTGAAGTTCGTGTTTCATTATAAAATTATGTACAGCTGTTGCAGATTGAACGGCTAATTTGGCGGTTGAAACGTGAGCGATAATTGGCCGACGAAAAATTCGCCATCTTGCCGCTAATATCCCAAATAAACATTCTACAGTTCTTCGCGCCCGACTCAACCTGTAATTAAAGATTTTCTTCGTAACAGTTAAGTTTCCACGTGGATATGGCCTCATCATATAAGATGTTAGTGGAAACGCTTCGTCCCCTACAAGGACATATGGAAATTTAAATCCGCTACTATCTAAATGCCTGTTCGGAGGCAGTTGAAGTGAATTCGTATCTAATAAACGAGTAAGATCACTGCTAGCAAATACACCAGCATCGCCACGCCTCCCTTCTGCTCCGATGTCCACGATACTGAAGCAACAATTCGCATCACTCACAGCAAGTAGGTTGATACTGTGGTTACCTTTGTAATTATAGCAGGACGAGCCACTATTCGGTGGTGCCTACAATTAAAAAGAATACAAAAATGTCAGATTTATTAAAAGTGTATGAAAAATAATAGTATCAGATATGTACCTGAATAATAATATGCTTCCCATCTATAGATCCAATGCAGTTTGGAAATTGACAGATTTCCTCAAATTTATCAGCAACTTTTTGCCAATTTTCAGCGGTGGGTTGCAGAAAAACTTTATCCTTCAAGACCTCCCACAATGCAGCACAAGTTTCCCTTACGATTTTGGATGCTGTATTAGGTGCAATATGAAATGCATATGAATGAGATGCTAAACTGTCACCAGATGCTAACCAACGCAAAGTCAACTGCAATCTTGTACGAGGTGAAATTGGGATTCGACAAACTTCTTCTTTCTGAATCCGTGGTCTAACTAACGTTAGCAATTCTTCAAATAATTCCGGAGTCATTCTGAAGTAATTGAAGAACTTATCACGATCAGTCCTTTGCATCTCAACAACTAAATTGTCACTTGCACCTTGTAAATGTCTCATTTCGTGCGTAAACATTGGCCGTACCCAGAATTTCCGTTTCATTTTTCTGATTTTGCAATAAAACAATGTAACCTAAATACAGCTTTCGTATTCTCTTCAACACCGACACAGCACGCCAAGTTGGCAAATTGTTCACCATTCGCAGTATTTTTAACATGACTAATAACTGTTTTTTCCTCCATCGATGTGTTTCAAGATATTATTTTCAGCCACGTTACAATTTTTCTTCTTTGCCAATCTATGGACCTCAATGAGTAACGCCTCCAAGCCAAAATCTAGATATAGAAGAATGTTTATAGATTTAGCTAAAAACGCCAACAGTTCGCCAAAAAAAACTCGGTTCCAACAGGCACTTCCACGTTAAAATTGTTAAATGATACTAAATATTGTTTACGTTTCTTTCATACTTTCCTTCTCAATTCAACTACG
>NW_022639597.1:0-201 GCF_010583005.1 Odontomachus brunneus
AGCTCTAGAACTTTTCAAGAGAGTATCAAAACTTAAAAAAAAATGTCACTTTTTTAAATATGGTGTGCCAAGTTTTGGCACACCATATTTCAAAATGTGACATTTTTTTTGCAGTTCTGATACTCTCTTGAAAAGTTCTAGAGCTCTATGCAACAATTTTAAATAGTTTCGGTCATTAAATACAAAAAAATAGACTTTTAA
>NW_022639597.1:503-10033 GCF_010583005.1 Odontomachus brunneus
TACTTTTTTAAATATGGTGTGCCAAGTCTTGGCACACCATATTTCAAAATGTGCCATTTTTTTGCAGTTCTGATACCCTCTTGAAAAGTTCTAGAGCTCTTTGCAACAATTTTAAATAGTTCCGGTCATTAAATACAAAAAAACAGACTTTCAAAAAAAGGTGCGCTAAGTTCTCGCAGCGCACCTAATCAAAAAAACTATTTACATTAACTATTTCTTTAGAGTTCCGGTTTGTTTTACAATAGTTCTAAAGAAATAGTTGATTTTACTGATTTCAGAAGATATAACTGTTGCACAACGGTTGAGTAATTAGTCAACGTAATTGGTCTAAAGTTAAAGTCCTTGCACGTAGAAAAATTTTAACCGTAACCGTAATGGCTCCTGCACACAGGACGCGGTAATGCTTGCCGCGCGGCGAAAGTCCGCGCGACAGCTAATCAATATGTTGTTTTTCCGTAAGAGCTAGAAGATTATTACGGAAAGCAGCATATTGATTGACTGTCGAATGAATTTCCGCGGCGCGGTAAGTATTACCGCGTCCTGTGTGCAGGAGCCATAAGGTCGTAAGAAAACTGACTAATCAGAGTTGATTATTCTCCTTGCGTTTGAGGAATAATTGACTGTGATTGGTTTTCTTATGATCTTATGGCACCTGCACACAAGACGCGGTAATCTTGCCGCGCGGCGGAAGTTTGCGCGACAGCCGTTGCGCACCCGTTATTAACGCACCCGTTGTATGCAGGAATGAAAGTCATCAAACTGAACACATAATTTTGTTGACGAGTGTATTTTATGTGTAAAAAAACATTCCATTTAATGTAACAATTAGTTAAATAGTAAAAGTACGCACACGTGAGGAGCAACACGCGAGCGTCGAGATATAATGAAAAGGCCTAGGCATGATTCTCGCCGCTTGTAGTATTAGCTATAGATCGGGAGAGAGACGGCAGCTTGTATTCTTCCACCGCCCGAGCCTGGCCGAAGCGCTAAGCGCTATAGTTCGTGACAGGCAGCCCACACGTACACAGTTCTTCGCTTGTGGCGCTGCGCTGCACGCACTATAGTTACGCGTACTCAGTCCCACATGTAGTAGCTCTGGTGCAAACCCATGCAGCGGAATACTGGAGCGCGGAACGAGAACGAAATCAATCACGAGCGTTCTACAGTTTTTGTTCGTGATTGCTTCCGCTCTCGTTCCGCGTTTCGCTATTCCGCTGCATAGGTTTGCATCCTTAGCAATTTTGGTTCCAAAATTCATTGCGAGTACTGAAAATATATAATTCATGTCACGCATACTATAGAATTTTAGTACTGGCAGTGAATTTCGGAACGCAGCCCTAGTTTAGTATAGACATCTGTGACCATGCATAGGGTGTGTTCCGAGTTGCGCATGAAGCGCGTATTTCCTACAGTATATGTAACATAAACTATAGATAAATGCGCGCATATGCGTAACACGTATATACACGTATAATACGTGCATTCAGGTATATACAGAAATGGTTGTCAGTCAGAACGCGAATATGGCTGTCGTAGGATCGATAGAGGAGTGTGGGGATTGAATTTATCCCATGTCTTCGCGTCTACGACTCCTCGCGGGACGCGACCTTGCGATCGTCGTCCGTAAACGTATAACACCGTCGAATGCGGCACACATACGAGAGAGCAGATTGTTCCGTGCGCCCGTGCACCGCGCACCACCACCGACGCTGTTCAGCTGATCGGTGCATGACAGGTGAAAGTGTTCCGGATAGCTGTCGACCCGTGAAGACGCGAGGCTGACTCACGTTTAACACGATGCATCAAGCCAGATGGTTCGCTTGTGGGGAGAGATCGGCCGTATCAAAAGTTCCTAATGTAAACTTAGGTAGTGTTGCGACAATATGTTATAAATCAATCCTTTGCAGGACGTTTTTTCTTATTGCAATTTTTGTTTCTTGACATGTAAGAATACAAGTTAATTTCATTTCTTTTTCTGATTATAGAAATCGATTTTTTGTAATAGTAAAAAAAAAGTTAAAAACAATAGATAATTTTTTTGCAACAATGTAATTAGATAAAATATCTCTCTTCTAGTATAATTATTAGAAAATCCAATATTACTTGTATAAAAATTATTTAGAAATAATTGTTATAAGTAGAGATATAAATTTCTCTCCTCTCTCCTGTGCTGTTATAATAATTTTTTTATATATCCATAAGTCATCATCTCTATAAGGAATTGCAATTTTCAGATTTCTCCCTTTTCTTTGATTATGCACACTTTAATAGTGCTTGCATAATTCTTGCTACAGCCTGTGTCACATTTACTGATGCTCATTGAGGAGAGACAGACAGCTCTAATATGCACATTTGGAATTTTCTTCCTCTGCCACATACTCAAGGTGGGATAATACGTAACAGTTCACTGTTTCACTGTATCCTGTTGATGACGTTCATCGAGGGACAACATTTTTTTAACGACCACATCTCTAATATGGGCGTTGGAAGCTTTCTGTTTAATGTTACATATGGTGCAACGTCGTCTGTGTAACAATCTGCAATAGTCTGTAGTTTAGGCGCGTACCACATTTGATACTCATTGAGGGAGAGATCGCGTTCTTCTCAACAACGGTGGTTCTAATATGGACGGTTTGGAACTCGTTCTGTTTGCCGTCGTTACATTCATCTGCGGTATAATATATACCCTGGCGTTGGAGTTTTATCTGTTCAGAAGGTACCTCGCCTCGGGGCGTCAGGTTGCTTCGCCGCAAAGGCAGCTACATCATGACAAGGCGCAGTTACCTAAGGAGCTGGTGGAGCAGATGCAGGAGGAGCGGACGAACTGTAATAACAGCATGACACGTCAGGCGTTGTCTCAGGGCAATGAGAACTTGGCCATCAATCTCACGCTACAGTTCCTCTTCAACGAACTGCGAAATGCTGAGCGAGTGCGTCTCTGGCTTTACAGGAAGTTGAATAACGAGTTCAAAGAGCTGTTGACGCAGTCTACCACCGGCAAGCTGCTGGATAGCGTAAAAGTAAGACTCGTGAGTTATGGGAGATATCGGATTCCTCATGCTATTTCCTAAAATAAATTCTTTGTTATTTCTACAGTTGAGAGACTTAAACCTCGGCACGCAATTTCCCATGATCAAGGGTTTGGAGGTCGCCGACTCAAAAATCGACGCCGACACGGGTCTATTGGAGTCTCTGGATTTGGCCTTAGATTTACATTACTCAGGAAACTTTCAATTGTCTATAGATGTTAAGATGCTGCTAGGCAAAACAGCATATATGGCATTGCAAGGTATTATCGCACAGTATTCGAAAGAATAAAATAATGAAATTATGAGACTGGTTTACACAAGTTGTCAATTTTTAGTGAAACGTATCAGCGGTAAAGCCAGACTACAATTCACTCGTGTGCCGTATACACATTGGTCCTTGAGCTTCTATTCGGATCCGATTTTGGAGCTCGAGGTGCAGTCTCAATTCCAAGGCCGTCAGTTACAACCGCAAATAATCTCGCTCATTACTAGCCAGATTAGGCGGGCGATGAGACGGAAACACACTCTACCTCGTTACAAAATGCGCTACAAGCCGTTCTTCCGAAGATTGAACGACGAGGCCGTGGATCTTTCAGAGGTAAGATCTGCTCCCTTTTGATTCATCGTACGAGATCGCAATGTTCGCTTCGGAGTGTCTCGAATGATATTTCGAATTTTCAGGTCGCCAGTACGCAGCTCACCCCGGGATACTTGGAGGTCGTGTTGCTCGAAATCAGCAGACTGAATATCGCACCCATCATACTTAATAGCGAGGATATCTCTCAGGTGGAGGTGTACTGCAGCATGAGCGTAGATTCTACGCCGTGGGTATATTTGGCGCAGTACAGTGGCGTCCCATACATGGTGCTGGATCTGATCATCAGTAAGACTGGTTCTCAGCAGCTGGGTGTGGTGTTCAAGCAAGAGATCGTACCGGAGGTCGGTCAAGTGTGCGTGCTAGTGGAGACGATAGTGTCCGGCAGTCCGGCGGCGATCGCCGAAATGAGGAAAGGAGATATCCTGGTGGCAGTAGACGGCAAGAAGGTGTCGAATATGAATCAGGTAGCGAAATTCGTCAAATCCGCTGTGCAACGGCGCTTCATCATCCGAGTAGAAAGGCGATATTCCAAGTTAGACTCTGAGAGACAGAGCGGCGCCAAGATGGACAGTGAAAAAACGTCTTTCGTTGAGAGGAAGGCGTCGAAGAGCGATTCCGTAGGCAAAGTAGATAGTCCGAGCGCAGAGGACGCCGGGAAAATGAAGTTCGAGACGCAGATTAAGTTCTCCGATCTGCGGGATTCGGATTGTGATCTTAGCGATTCTCGATCGGACACCAGCAAGTTGTTCAAAAGAAGAAAGAGCAGTGTGCAAGCGGAGGACGTCGCCCAGACGCCTGACACCACACCGTCTCGACGGATTTCCACCATTTCCACATTGTCCGCGGCGTCCAGCAACGTGCAGTTTTATTTACCCGACGAGAATTACAGCATAGCCGATTTGCATTACAACACAAGGGAAAAGCCGTACGCCTCTCTGATCACGTTTGAAGAAACCAAGAGCTTCCGGATTGATTCCGAGCTGCAATATTTGAACGTGGGCGTATGGGGACGCGTGAAAGGAGGCGAGACACCCCCGAGACTTCTGGGCTACATAAACGCACCTATTAAATTGATCTTGGCGCAATGCTGCACGTCTACGACTGGGCATTACTTGAAATGTCATGCATTGTTGCCGCCGGACAGCGGTAGGTTCCGTAGAATTGATCTTTATTGATAAAACAAATCTTTTAGGAAGAGTCTATGTATGACATAACTTATTCATCGTATTTTTAAGATTTTATTTAACTCGAGAGAATTATCTAATTAGAATCACTCTTGAAGCTTCTTTAGCGACATCCTATGTAAGACTGCAAGGCTATTCGGGATTCGACCCGACACTCTGTTACGGCGACATTTTGCTATCGTACGTATGGGAATCCTGTCAACCGAGCGATCAAGCGGTTAATGATACTGGTAAGAAGGAGAACGCGGAAACTGCCAAAATTCAACCGATACTGAACGAAGAAGTCGCTGACAGAAAAGTGCATGACTTCATCAGAACGCACTTTCACAGGGCGACACACTGCGACTTTTGTACGAAGAAGGTACGATATCTATTCTCGAATCGTGCGAATCGCTTGAGACAAGAAATCTTTTAATAATTTACTAGATTTAGAAATAAGTTTTCTTTTTGTCAGACAACTTGCGCATTCTTTCACGGTAAAAATTTGATTTGACTCTGAAAGCTGGACTTTAACAAAGAATTGGTTTTCTACGATTTTATCTGATTTTTATTTTACTCCGTGATTACATGAACTACTTTGTGTGCAGATATGGCTGAAAGACGCAGTGCAGTGTCGAGATTGCGGTATGGTGTGTCACAAGAAATGTGAAGCTCGCTGTCAGGCGTCCGGCACTTGCGGTGCGGAGAGCCTGGCCACACTGGCGTTGGAAGCTGATGAGATCGAGCCGAATGCTATTATCGGGGACATTGGTCCGGAGATCTCTCTGACCGGGTGTGAAGATAACGTACAGGTACTCAAGACATAGAACGTTAGGCGCAACTTTCGTTTTTCGCGAGTGTAATCGGCAACGTTTCGAATTCTCCATTACGATGTACGATATTCATATACGGGGCAGTTTCGGATTGGAAGGAGAGAAAAAGAAACGCTTAGTTATTGATAGCTTTACAATTGAAACCATTTTCGATAGAGCTTTATTAAAAGAAAAGTTAAATCGCATTTTATATCCAAAAATGTTCAACTAAGTGAAAATATATATATATATATATATATATATATATATATATATATATATATATACTCGCGTTTTTTTAGAGGCCGCTTTATTTCTTTAATATTGATTTGAACAATGTGATATTGATTTGAATAATGTAATATTAATTTTGAGGGTAAACGGGGGTAAATTTTTAAAGTTTGCCTCCCAGTCCGAGCCTGCGCATCATTGCGGTGACCGAATAATTATTATTTTGTAAATTTGTTGTTGATTTACACGCTGCATTGTTTACAAAAATATGCGATATTTATAAACATATCAGGAAACTTTATGTGTTTTTGCAAGTATTTCATAATTTGTCATTTTTTAAAGATATACTCTTCGTTTCGTGTACCATGATTTACATACTGTCAATTTGTGTGCTTAATATCCGTAATTTGTCAATGTAAATAGGAATATATCTAAAATATTTAGGGAGTTAAAAATATGCGGAATAACAATTGACTGAATTCCGCATTTTGAATGATGTTCAATTTAATAGATCGTTTTTATTTATTTATATATTACTTTGTTTACTGAATTTATACTGAAAGAGTGAGTTTTTTAACAAACACTATCGTTTTGATATCATGTCATTTCAAGCACCAATCACGATGCGAAGGGATCAAAAAGATGATTATCAGTATTACATATCGATAAAATGCAGATGCGCTTGACAGCATGTCATGTGGTTAAGGGAAGTGTATAGCTTTCGAGAACTCGCGCGTATCTTTGAACGCATTTATCTTGGTATTTTGTACATAGGAAGCAGATTGTTAAGCGTAACTCACATTCTGTTGTTGGCAATAAAACGAATTGAACATACGCACTTCGGGGAGGTGAAGGTTCTTTTTGTAAACTTGCACCTTGACCTTGCCTTTGTTCTTAAATGTCGACGGATTATGATACGTACATCAACGTAGATATAAAACTTAGACCAATAAGTTTTTTGTTTTCGGTTTTTCGCAAAGTCGATATTTCCATTCTCGGAAAAGTATACTATCTAGATACGTGCGATTTCTGAGTGTTCTGCTATGGAGTGTTTGCTTATCGTGCTCAAATTCCTAAAAAATGCTATTATGTTCGTTTTTAACATATTTTCAAAACATTGCTTGCGGTAAGCCACTTGTAATATAGGATGTAAAACACTTGGAAATATTGTGCGCCACCTAGATCCTATACTTTAC
This sequence comes from Odontomachus brunneus, assembly GCF_010583005.1. NCBI lineage: Eukaryota > Metazoa > Arthropoda > Insecta > Hymenoptera > Formicidae > Odontomachus > Odontomachus brunneus. The sequence goes on from NW_022639597.1 coordinate 7,533, forward strand.
CTACGAAATATATGTTCATTGGTCTTGCGAGACCAACTTCGCGACTTCGATTCATTGTTTTGCGGATATAATTTATTATCGAATAATGAAAAATATTAATCTAAATTTAAAATCCATTGGTCGATTAATCAGGGCGCAAGTATGATGGCCGTGAAGGCTAGTATAGCTAACACTCTGTTGGGCCTGAAGAAGGCTGGAAGTACCAGTTGCCTGGCCCCACTGGCTTCCGGTATCGGCCTGGCATCTCGAAGTCTTCCCCCAAGTCCCTGTGCATCCCGCAAGGTAGAATTTAATGACACACATTTGTTTATCCGAAGCGGAGAAGGATCGCGTGCGCTCATACTTTGAATTAGATACAAAAACGTTAGCATTTTAATTCAATATGTAAAGATATCGATGAAAAAATTTAAGGTAATTGCAATCAATTTTATTGCTAATTGTAAGCGAAAAATATGTGGATATTTTGTATTAATACATTTTTCAAATTGTAAATCTTAACTAGTCAAGAATTTGCAGCAAAACTGCAGTTAACGAAAATAGACAATTCCCCAATTTCTTAATCATCGCAGTTTTGCCATAAGAGTTCATCAAGCCTTCTCCGCTTCATCCTTTTCCGCTACACCTTCTCAAATCGGAACGAAAGGAACGGATGTGCTCTCTGGAAGAGGGTTTGATCGGTATCGTGCAGTTTCCATGCTTGAGCCGTTTCATTCGCTTCAACCATTCCTCCATCAGTCACTTATTAGATTCGTCATCGAAGGTACTCGGTAATTCGCACGTAGGAATGTAAGATAAAATGATTGACAATAATCGCAATGTAGTAATTATGATATGTAGATAACAGAACTTGAGGTAATTTCGAGCACTCGAAATAGAAATCATTCACTCACAAATTACAAATATTGAACCTGATTCTTCCATTTTGATTCTCCGATTCCGATATTAACATACAACGTATAAGTCTATATAACAATGATTTCTATTATTTACCCGAAGCTGCTGCAAGTTCTCTCTTCTTTTTCTTTTTCTTCGACGAGAACTTCATAGTACAATGAGCGCTCAAAATCACAGCACTGATTGCATTATAATTGCACTTTGACGCTGAAGCCAAGCTTGCACACGATAATCATTAGATGCAGAAAAATCATTATAACTCACATAATCGATGCGATCGCTTGATCACGTTATACATTTTCAAAAAGAAGAGTGTAACATCGAGCGAGGGGTTTTCCTCTTTCTTTCTCTAGGACGCCAGTCATTGAGATCGCTCTGCATTAATCAATCTGATCGCATTGTTGAAACGTTTAGAGTTCATTGGCTGGAGGTCTGGGAATAAGTCCTGACCTCTTGGAGGGTGCTGAGCCAACTGTTGCAGCTCCACTTATGGCTGGTGATCTGGACGACGGTCTCATGTCGAGAGCGAAGGACACCGGCAAGTTTCTGTATAAGTACTTGGAGCCGCGAGAGCGCGTGGAAAAGATCAACGTAATGGTATGTGAATGTTCTTCATTTTTAATGATTTATTCCTAAAATTGCTGTAACGTAAAATTAATAAATAAGGAACTGAAGGATTAAAGGAAAATACTCCCGTATTTTAATAACAATGAAACTCTTTAAATTCTCTAAATCTAATGCATTAAACTAATTATTTAATTTTTCGTTTAATGCAGATGGGCAAATTGAAAAACGCGCTGGACGCTGAAACTACCTCAAGATTAGAACTATCGCAGAACGGAGATGCAGATAGCATGAAACTGATCGCGCAAAGCGACCTGCGGGTGCAAGCGTTGAGTGTTCTGCTTCTGCATTACTGCGCCGGCCTGCAGCACGCGCAAGAGGCGTTGGACCGGTCAGAAACTAACACAGAATCTTAACAGGAATGTATCCGATAAACTACAGTTTAAGACTAACGCTTTCCGAGAGAAAAAAAACAGAGAACGTGGAAAATGTAGCGATATTGGATAATGAAATAATAATCGTTCGCTTTTGCCATTTTGATTCGTAAACCAGTTACGGTGGAGTCACGTTAACACGACTTTACGATTTTCTAACGTTGATATTACAGTCTAACATTATTACATTACAATATCGTTACCGAGTCACGTGAAACACTGCACGGAGATATTTACATTGTTATGCACAGAAATAGGGAACAAGTGTCTAATAGTATTTATAGATATTCCGTTGACGCAAACGCCGGGACTCTATCTATACTTTAATAATCTCATATATATTTATACGTAGTTACTCGTTTTCTCATTTTTGCCACTCTTACTACGTAATATTTTAGAATATTTTAGAGAACACATTGTGTGAGTGTGTGTTGTGTGTGTGTGTGTGTGTGTGTGTGTGTGTGTGTGTGTGTGTGTGTGTGTAGTGTGTGTGTGTAGTGTATTATTATAACGTTATGTAACGTTACATTTTCCAAAATCAGGCGTTAAAGAATGTGACGTTACACACATATATATATATATATATATATATATATATATATATATATA
>NW_022639597.1:10043-35937 GCF_010583005.1 Odontomachus brunneus
GTTACGGAGCAACATAAGGGATGAGTTAAAATGTTATGCCATAGCTGTTCCAAAACATATTCTACATTAGTCAATTGATCGAATTTTAACGTCACTCACGTGGATGTCGAATAGACGATATATAGTTATCTATTCATTCGATTGATTCGATTTTCAACCCTGTAATGGCCAATCTTCAACAGGAAATGGCGCGAGTGAAGTTTTGCAAACGCGGTTTTTTCTCCGAAGATTTCGGATAATCTTATCTATATCTCGTTTAATTTACAGAATTTGATATAAGCAATTATTATAGTGTTTTTCATAGTCAATATTCTGAAAATGAAATTAAGAGGATTTAAAAACTAGTTCTTCAATGTCGCGCTTCACAGGGTTATATAATCGAAGTTTGTGTATCTGTGTGTATATATTTTGCGCGTGCACACGTAAATACATGAAAATTCTGTGTACGCAAGGGCTTCTAGTAATGTTATCGATTCGCGTGTTACAATTCCAAATACGTAATTCATACGTAGGTGAATAATACTCAGAGACGTTGTCGCGATGAAACATTGTTCACCAACAGAGAACACCAAACTCGTTGAGACTAGTATTAATAGATTATTGCAAACGATACTTGTAGGAACCGCGCGTACACTTAGTAATGGACGCTTTCGCTCGCAAAAAGATGCATGCTATCTATAAAGCTTTCCATAAAAACAGCACGACTCGAATACCTAATATACATATGTAGGTATGTTGTCTCAAAATAATTTTACTGCAGTATACATCAAGGATTCGCGTGGATCTAAGGATACGCGAAGCGAAGAATAGGTTGTTGTCCGTGTGCGTATTTATGGGATGATTTGTAGATCGTGACGATGATTCGATGTAATCATAGGATAATCAGACAGCTGTTGAATAACGATGCACGATGCGCGTGCATTGCGCCAAAACTCGTGTGATAAATGGACACTCAGCGCGTTTCCCGATAATATTTTCAGACTTCACGTTTGTTCTTTTGGCGGAACGACTTTGGTGTGTATTCATACCTCCATTTAATCCTTTCAGTATCGAATCTTTATTATTAAAAAAGAATATATCGTGAATTGTTTCTATACTCTCTCACGGATATTGCGAGAATCTTTTCTGGACCATTTTCGAGATTTCAACTGACTGACACAAGACAACTGGCAGGACTGATTTTGATATATGCTATCGTTATCTACGTAAATTATATAATGTTTTTCTGCTTATAATATTCATACGTTAAATAATTCGCCGTCGAATTACAATTACGCGCAGAATATTAATTTTAAACGCAGCTCTCATGCTACACGACGCGATCACGTGTCTCTTTTTCCATTTCATTCAAGAATCGCAGATGGTGCCAAATGATAAACTTATAATTCAGAACATATCCATAAGCTTTGGAACAACAAATACCGATAATGACATTAAACTATACAGTATGTCCACACGCTACAAATTTGTGCAAATAATATATACGTTTACAATATTAAGGAGACTAAAGCGAAAGAGTTAACGCTGCATTTAGCGGCAGATGCGGCTGCCCTATTGCTTTCTAAAATTTGTCTAAAATTAGACAGTTCGATGGCGTATCGATGGCGATCAGACAACTGCATTTAACGCAAAATGCATGGTGTAAATACAGGCCTCCGATTGTTCAATCTATAATCAAAGAATTTTACCGCTTTGGCCTAACGTGATCGGTATCGACGACCACGACCAGTGCGAAGAAACAAATCATATGCGAATTTTCGACTGACTTCTCAATCGTTCACAGTACATTCGATAGACAAACGAGATATCTTCGTTATTTAGCAAAATCCATCCATAAGCAGTTTCGCGTGGCCGTAATTTAAGGTGTTGTGCGTCTCGCAATTGCGAACTGATGTATTGTCGCTCATTGTTAATACATATATATATAAAATGAATATAATAGTGAATATAGATTGTTAAACGAGCATCATTCGATTTCGCACTATTTACAATACGCTTTAGTGTGTATCTTTCACCCGCAATCTGTCGGCTTATTTAGAAATTTAGGTGCATGTTCAGTTTTTGAATTAAAAACGGATAGCGCTTTCTTGCCGGAAGATGCTGCAATCAAAAGGAGAAGCGATATAATCCAGAAATGAAATAATACAGTGTGAAGCTTTTGAGAAAATTTTATTCTCTTAAGCTTAATTGATAAGCCTAGCAGACTGTACTTTGCATGTACGAGGTTTTTGTATCTTTACTTTTTGATTCACCTTCGTATAAAGGTACACGTGTTACGAAAAAGCACCGAAAAAGAGGCCGGCATTGGTGGTGGTGGTGTTATTAAGGAGATACGCAAAAGTCGCAATAAAAGTCACCGACGGACGGGCCACGTCGTCGGGTCGTGTTGCTCGCGTCGGGGAAATTCCGCGATGAAAAATAGACATTCGCGAAAATCGAGGTCGCACGCGTCACATGCGCGGACGACGTTTCCGTCACGTGTATGTTCGCGAAAAACAGAGATGGATTGACGTGTTCGCGTCTAACGAAACTCGTTGTACATCTCACTTGCAATTGCATTTTTTAAGATCCTAGGACATTTTTTGCGTTCTACTTTTGCATTGTATTGTTAAAGAAAGAATTGACTCAGTTAGTTCGATCGCGAAGCGAATTCGAGAGGAGGCTTCGATTTTATAAAATGATAAAACCCTGAAGTATCCAAAACAGCAATACGATGAAACGTCAAAAGGTACACAGGTCGTACATTTGCGAATCCGCTGACGCTCGTGCGGACGATTTCTGGTAAATACGAAGACGACCGACGGCGCAGTAGAGAGGACGTGATCGCGTGTACAAAGAACGAACGTCAACGACGACGGTCTCTTTCTCTCTCTTCGCAGGGCCAACGTTCGCTGCTTGGCGAGGGTGCGAGCCAAGATGTCCCTCCGACGTCCCTCCCGACGTTACTCTCCGTCGAAGACGAGGCGACGGACGACGCGAACGGAAGTCAGCCGGCTAACCGACGCAGAAGTCCGTGCAAACCAGCTTCCTTCTGCGTATGCCGATGGTTTGTAGTGTCTTAAATAAAGTGTGTTTATATTCGCGAACGGCGAAAGTTTATTTCGGCGCGGTGGATGAGCCGTTCATAATTTAACGCGCGCAGACCCTGAAACATGCTCGTAGCGATTTCAGCGTAGATTCAGGATTTGTCGGAAGACGAAGGATCTAGAGTCGTGAAGAGATGCAAGGATCAAGGTAACACGAAGATTTACACATAACAGGATCTAGGAGTCTGAAAAAACATAGGATGAGCATTCAAGATCACATGATTTGGAGTTCCAAGGACCAGCGAGAGTTTTGGGAGCCCAAAGATTTGAACATATCAGGATATATATATGTACAAATTTAGGAATTGAAGGAAGAGGAACCTTAAGTCCTGAGGAGATCCCGAAGGATCTATTCAGCATTTCATACGTACCACTGAAGCGATATTTGCGTCCTTGGATTTGCGCATCCACCGAGATTCTCTCTCGTTTTTAGTATTCATCGTTCCGCGTCGTCCTACGTCGTACACGGCGAAAACGACGAAAGAGAAGAAGAAGTCATGGGGGATTTTGGCCCGCGGCTGTCTATTTTCGTTGGCGAGATGCACGCGCAGTATCCTCTGGCCACGGGCCAAGCATACCGTGGAACCGTATAAACATTTTATCCCTGTTGGGGTACTGAGCTTCACAATGAATGGAGAGCAAAGTCCTCTAATGCATAAAAAGAGGCGACGGTCGCGACGGTCGAAAAGACGCCGGTGTGAGATTCGTTTGCGAGAACGCGTCGCGATTTCTTTTATTGCTGTATTTTCCGGCCGAAAACGCGCGATTTCGATCGTACAATAAAATTTGAGCAAAAATCAGCGAGTCGCTTTGTCCGCGAATGGCGCTTTTGGCAATTTCGCAAATTCCAGATATTCGCGCACTGTGATGCGCTATTACGGCGAAAGAGTGACGCACCGCCTGTGCGCTACGCTCTTCCAAATATTATTACCGTAAATTGCACATAGTAAACTAAATGGCACGGATAAAAAACGGAGAGCATTTGTTGCGAGCTTTCCGCGGAGCTTTCCGCGAATCAGCTGTTCGACGATTCTCGTGGGACGATAATATCCGCAGCAAGTAGTAGATATTTTTGTCCTTTTTTTTGTGAAGAGATAATAATCATGTTACACGCGTTCTAGCGCGCATAAAATTAATTTAAGAAATTGTAATGTGAAACGACGGAAAAAGTCGTAGTTTTCGTACAAGAAAATACGGAATGACGCAGTGGGTAGTTTGCCGGCGTAACGTAATTTATAACGTATTATTGATCTTCGTTGTATATATATACGTTTACTCAATTTTAAGTAAACGAATTTCGTGGATACAGCATAATCAGATATACGTGATTTGTGTACAAGAATATGTCTCCGCATCTTTTTAAATATTCAGAGTCAGTGTTATTTGTCATAATTTCTAATGCTTTGAATTTCGATAAAAAAATATTTTTGTATGATTTTGTGTATAACAATCGATATTTCGTTAGCTACTAAATAGTTACTAATTACATATTCAACGAATATTAGTAATGGTAACTTTTTAATGATATAAAAATTACAGTTCTCAGAAAAGCGAAAAAATGTCTGACGGGAGGAGAGTTATATTTTCTTCGAACAACTTCTTTGTCCAAAGAATTGCGCAGTCGAAAAGCTTGATGCGCGTCAAAGCTGACATTGGGGCTTTTTCGTTTCAATGTGTAATCTTGATGACCCTACGCTTCGTCAACTCGTGTTTACGAAGGGGCTATATCGAAATGAATCATACTTCAAAGAATATATAATTCTTGTGTTGTTTATTCTTGAATATTAAACTTTTGGAACTCATCGTACGTTTGACGTACGTTGATTCTAAGTTTTCTTGAATACTTTGATATACTTGGATTAACTGCTCATTTTAAATCGAAATTAGCTTTTAATAATTCGTCGATAATTAGGAAATCAAAACATTGTTCTAAATCATTAAGAAAAGTGATTGAAAGATGAAATACTCAAAGAAATCTTAAAAAGAACCTTGGTTGAAAGTAGCTCTTAACAAGTTCCGATTCATATTGTCGAGATGTTTTCTTCAGGTTCGAGAGAACACAAATTTCAAATTTTATAAGTTCTAAGTACCGAAGAAATTCTAAAACAGCGACAAAACACTATTGATATTGAGTTTGTCGAACTGCATTTTCGTAGTTTTTAATCGACAATTTTTTAAATTAATTGTTTAAATAATCTCTACGAATATTCAAACAAGGACGTCGAAAGAATCGCGAAGAATTGTTAAAGCAACAGGAAAACCTTGATGGAAAGCCTTAGCGGCTCTAACGCGGAAATCTTGACATCAAATTTGACAGATCGCACGTCGTGCATGTCGTATCCACCTGGTCGCAGTTGTTTTCAAACAAAGAGAGGGAGAGTACATACACACAAAGTAGTCAGCTGATTCGAGACGCTTCCTTCATGTGAGTGGGGGAAATGGCGAAGGCTTAAATAGCACCGCGTGTACTCTTGCATTCTAGTGCCAGACGGAGTTACCTGAAACGAGTCTCGGTAGTTGAGCCGTAGTGGTCCTAAGATATATCGAGATACTGACGACCTGTCAATTGCAAGGACTTTGTTCTTTGATCGACTTGCGCAGGAAGTTGACTACAGGATCTGCGTACCGTCGAAGTTCCTTCGAAATTCGCGTTGGTCACGATCGAAATCGACGAGGTTTTCTTCGATCAAGGGGTTTTGTCATCCCGATCGCGCGAACATCACAGAGGATTACTGCGTCCTGGTGAACGTTGAAGAGGTCGAAAAGCTATACTCGGAGTTTGAGAGTGGTGTCCCGATAGAAGAACGCGTCGTACTTTATTTTGATCCTGAGGAGATCCAATTTGTGCGTCAATTCATCCTGATTCCATCCTGGAGTAATCTTTCACAAGGACAGACTTTTGGAATTCTATTTACATCTCCGATACATGGACTTATCGTGTGCTCATTCTTGAATCTTTAACAGTGACTCACATCGGTGAGCTAACGTTAAATTGATAACCATTGTTATAGAAAGGATACTGACTGCTCGTTTCATATGATATGATAGCGACGTAGCGAAGTCAAAAAGAAGAGAGACCGATATAAATATCACGAAATTTATATTAAACCTTTCACAATTAAGATATTTAATCTACTCGCAAAAGGCCATTTAATAATCCTTCGACAAACGTGCAAAGATCGGTACTGATTTCCGACGAACTTACACTCGAACGCTACAATTGTTGCGTAAATTATCAATCTCTCGTTATAAGGGAGAGTGTAAAGAAACAATCATCATGAGGCCACCCGCGTATAATACCGAGGAGGTGCAGCAGATCTCACAGGAGCAAGGCGAGAGAAATGTCGCGATGGCGGTCTGCGTGCAACTAGCTGGTCGCGCGATCATCAGGGTGATCGCGCGATGCGAGGAAGCCCAGGATAATTGCAATCTAGGTAAGTCGAGAGAAGTAAAGTATCCCAAATCTTTGGGACTATTTTCAAACACCCAAAAGACGTTCTGGATCTCTACTATATCTTCTTTAAAAGAATCCTTCAAAAGAATCCTTAAAAGTATTTTAAATTATTGAAAGATCCCTTCAGATGTTTGAAAGATGTCTAGTCCTTCGAGATATTCTTTAACTTTGTTATCACGAATCTGATATCCCGGTAAATACAGTTATCGACTTTGTAAGCATGTTTGATACGACAAACGTGGAAATTCTTGGCTTAACAGATTTTTAACATTATTAATACAGCGACATTTAATTAAAGTCATCTAAAAAATGCAGTTAATTACTTTTAACAAGGAAGTCTAGCTTGTAAACGCCATATACGCGCACGTCAGTACATTATGCTCATGGTACTTCCTGATTCAAGACGACTTCCACCCTTACCTTATCCGTATCGTCGTCTACGCGTACGACCTTGATGATCTACCACTTTTGCTACTTTTAATGTGTTAGTATTGTGTTTCACATTTCATCGCAAACTTTTTATTTTGCATGAACTATAGTTTTCCACTTTTATAAACGTTAAAATTGATTCAACCGTAAGATTTTTAAAAGGACAACATGGCGTCGAAAGAATATTCATAAGATACGCAAAAAAATTTGTCATGATTCGGTGAGATCTAAAGTCTATGTTTCAAACTTGGATGAAAATGAAGAACTGATAAAACTGGTAAATTTATAAAAAATGTCGGTGATATATCAAGAATTTTTCTAATTAGGTTTAAATCCACAGCAGATTGAAAATTACGAAGCAAAGATTTGTATTGTACATCAATTACTAAATTGGGATAACTGAGGTCATTGTATCGACAACAGCAAAATCGCAATAACTTTTTTGCGTATTGTCATCTATCTTATCTGATGTATTAACGCGATATCAATGACTCTCCTACCTTTTGTTAAATTTGAGATACGCATATTTTTCACACACGCAACATTGTTGTTACGCAGGGAAAACAAAGAGGAAGCGAGCGACGTCGATTAAAAGTGTATCTGTGATTGTCGCGAGAGAAAGAGATCTTCTTGCGATCTTCCGTTAAGATTTAGCAAAAAGCCACAATGTAATTTTGTAGAAAGTACGAATCACACACCCGTCGTGTAAAATTGATCACATGACAGACGGGGAACACATTTCCGTGCCGTTTCGTAATCGCGATAATCCTAGTCATGGTAAAAATTAGTAAAACTCGGTGTGTAAAAAACTCAGGAAAATTTTAACATATTAAAAAATAATATATACAAAATCGTTTCATAATGAGAAAAATAAATTAATATGATCGACTGAAGATTCGTTAAGAGTGGACATACGATATTCGTACATCGAGTTACAAGATTCTGTTAGAGTAATTAATAATACAAATAATACGAAGCTCCGTTGATGGCGACGTTTACGAATTGAACAGGAACGGATAAATAAGCTACTGGGTGGCGTTTCTCGTGCATCAGCTTGGATAAAAGTGAAATGCTCGCTCGGGCATACTCCGGCATAGATAATTGACTGGATAAACATTGCGTTACACAACGCGCATCCGGTCTTTGTCTCTCTCTTTCGCGCGAGCGAGGAGCGCGTCGTGATCGCATGTGTATCGCGGGACACCCGGTACGCGCGAAAGGTCGATCTCGGAATAGTAAAGCGGAGCCTTGGCAATGCTGATCTACGCCATTGCGAATACCGCCGGGAGGCTGTTCCTTCTTTATAAATCTTTTTATTACATACACGCCCGCGTATATTAAACGCGAAGTGCACGCGACCGAAATGTGGTGATTAAAAATCGCGACATAACTTTCGCGATCTCCGGCCGCTATGGATCTTTTTCCACTCCTGATTCTAATCCAAATTCGAGAATCATAGAATCTTCTGACTTGACTACGGAACTGCTGACACTCCAGAGACTTACGTACGTCGGTGAAGCTATAGCGCAGCATCAGGTCTTCGCTAAATTTGTATCAGTCAGCTGAGCGTTGCTAAAATTAAATATCAAGACTGATTTATCGTAATTATCAATAAAAAGTTGAATAGTTGCCTGCTCAGTATCTTTCCGTATACTCTTTTTTTATTTTGAAACAGTAAAGTTTTTTCTCTTTATATCTCTCATACTGAAGCTCAACTACTATACTAAATCTAGATCTAATTTAAACTACGATATGAAATCAATTAAACATTGGATCAGATATTCAATATTCGAAATGTATTAATTGTGTACTGAGCAATTTTTTTTGAGATGTACTTATCTTAGACACAATAAACTCAATTGCTGTTATAAACATTGTTTCACCTCAACGTGTATGTTAGAGTTAAGGCTGAAGACGTGCATCGCGTGCGAGAAAGATTCGCGAATTTAAAAAACGCAGGAATTTTCCAGTGCGAAACGCACAGACGCGTCTACGATGCGAGGAGTTTCCGTATAAAGGCAGCGCGACCTTAAATGGCAGCTTGCTGTCGGACCTCTTTTACCACTTTGTGGCGAAAAAACGACCGCGCGCACGTTAACTAGCGGCCGCTGTGATATACAAGAGAGATATTGAGAAATAACTATCAAGTCCGCGAACTGAAAATTTCAGTCGTCAAGAAAGTTATAGGACATTTACGAAAAATTCGACGTCTTGAGCTTTCGATCTCTGAAATTAATATGATCATAGCTCGCGGGCATCGGCAGTTGCATCAGAAAGTTTCCGTTTTCTTTCGCGCGTACCGCTGATTTCCTGGTTTCCAAGAAGCGCAATGAAAATCACGGCCGGCGCGAGGTCGCGAGATTTATTTCGGAGAGAGACGGGCGGAAATAAATGTTTCAAGCGCAGTTGGACCGCCTCGGTGAGTCAGTGCGACGGCCAACATGGCGCACGCAGTGACTAGAGTGGTTTTACGCTGCGAAGAGGCACAGGAAAATGAGAGCCTTGGTAAGCTATCGCAGAATTCGGTGAAAGTGCTCGGCGGTGCGGTCGTCCGCGCACAATTATACGACTTTTCTCGCTCGCGCACTCGAGATTCGGAAGAGAGACCATTAGTAAGCTCAAATCCGTCACGTATTTCCACGTGCTTTCGTAATACACGTTGTGTTGATGCGCGGATTGTATGCAGTGGGAATTGGGAAAGTGCGGAAAGAGATACGTCGCGATACTCTTGTGTCCGCAAGAATTCGATCGTACGCTGCAAATTCAAGTGTTATTTTAAACGTATAAGCGTGCAAGTTGGCTGAAGCTCTTTTTACATGTTTCTTACCGTTTGAAATCTCGTCATTTAATATGTTTAACGTGTTGAAAGGAAATTCGACCAAAGTATAGACTGATACGATGTATAGTTGATACATACGCTTTGAATTCGCAATTCATCGATGCTTCCGCAGTTTCCGTGAGATTATTTCCCACTCCCAGTTGGCGCGAATTAAATCACGCGCCTAGTTTCATCAGCTGTAGGAGAAACACGAGAGACGCGAGAGAGATCGGTCTTTCAACCATTAGTCTGAGGGGTTTATGAGAGTTTGTTTGATTTTATAAAAGTTTAACAAATCCGACGTTTATTCGCCGAGTTATCGCATCGCGCTTAACAATTCTGGTATTCATTATCCTCCCGGAACTGCATGCTCCGCCGTTAGAACGATCGCAATGATCGATAAATATATAACGCGGAATACGTCTGTTCCATAACGCGCTCGCGGCTCCCGCTTCAAATTGACGTCAGCGTCGGCGGTCTTCCGTGCTGGAAACCGCGCCGGAGAAAGCGTGAAACTCGTTGTACCGACATTAAGTGCACTTTCAGCCATTATGATGTACCTAGACTGGTGTATTTCCATTTTTGTTGAGTAACGAAAAACTTTTGAGGAAATCAATCGCCGGGTATTCGTAATTAACTATATTCGTGGTATACCGATGGCAGATTCTCTGTCTTTCCGAATATCATAATCTGCATGATTCAATTACCAAGATATGTGTTGTCAAATATTACAAAATCGCGGTAAACTATTTTATTATTTTATTAAACGCGAAAGGTGTCAATCGAAAGCGTTTCGAGCGTGTACTGCCATCATTTATTATATTTTTTTTAGGAAATTATATGTTCTGCCGTTTTATGCCTTAGACCTATCGGAGTGCCAACTCATGCAGATCCCAGACGCGGTCTATCACTTAATGCGACACACGGAACTGAAGAGATGCGATCTTTCCGGAAACGTGATCACGAAGATCCCGGCGAAATTCGCCGTCAAGTTCTCGCTGATTACCGGTGAGTGATAAATTGCATTGTGCGCGCGCGTACTTTCGAGTTAGATCGTCCATTCGTTTTATCCTAAAGAAAACTCCTCCTTTCACGGCTACGAAATTGACTCTCGCTCGAAAGGAACATCGTTATTACTCGCTCTTTACGTCGCGTTTTACACGTGTCATTGTGTTGTCGTTTGTAGAACTGAATTTGAGTCACAATCAAATGAGCAAGCTGCCGGAGGAGCTCGCCGAGCTGCAGGCTCTGGAACGACTTGACATCTCGCACAATACTTTCGTCACTCTACCACCTGTCGTCTGGCGGATGCCGCAGCTCAAGCGGCTCCTGGCCAACAACAATTTTATCATCGGTCAGTATCGATCAACTGGTGGTTACATAAGATACTTTCAGCAGCGATCAGCTGCTGACACGCGGTCGCGGAGCGGAGTCACAGAGACGACGTAACGAACTGCGGTCGTAATCACAATCCGAACATAGCAACATTATCGATTTCAATTATGATATAATTGTATCACCGTAAAAACATTTAGGGTTAATCAAAAAGTTCGGTTCGAACCAAGTTCGTCTCTATTGCATTCAATGAAAACAAGTGATTTATCGATCAAAGAATTGTTGTCTATGATCCTCCGCTAACGTTCTGTGGTTACTGAAAATTATCAGCATTGTAGTATATATATACATATGATATATATATATATATATATATATATATATATCCCGGGAAAAAAAGATTATAATTATAAATAAATATACGATTATATATGATTATATATAAATTTTGTCCATATATGTGACCTTATATATGATCATATCTAATTATATATGTCCATATATAAAATGAAAATTGTTAAATGAAAAAAGGAAAATATAATTTGATTCGATTAAACGTCGACATCATGGGCTACCATAAATATAAGCATTTACTTCAATTGTATTTTCAATAGTATTCTTTCCAATTGACATATATAATTATATATGTCAATTGAAAAAACATATATAATTATATATGATCATACATAACCATATATGAACAAAATTCATATATAAACTTTTTTTCCCCGGGGTGTGTTGTGTATGACTCATTGTAAAGATCAAACTAAACTTTCTGACTAATCTAATAAATTAAGTTTTATAGTGTTGAATAGAAATGTAACACATGATTTTTATTTCTCTTCGATTTGAGCCGGTGAATTCACTTATTCGCTCTTGCAGAAGTCGACGTGGAAAGACTCAGGCACGCACCTGTTCTGGAATTTGTCGATCTGCAGGCGAACCCGTTATCGGCCAGGATACACGATCTTCTGAGCACTCTGACTAGGATCAAAATCGAGCTGAGTCCTCGGCAGGTAGAAGACTGGGAGAACTTGAAAGTTTGAACATGAGTGAGAGTAGCCGATCTTTCGCGAAAGACGGCTGCAGGACGAGACCGTCCTCGCCTCCTCTCGACGAAGATTGCTCAAGACTTCGCGGACTAGCAGTAGCATCGACAATTTTTATACAGTGATAACGCGACGGACTGTGTGTGATAACGGGTAACCGCGCGGATCGCCAATCAATAAAAAGGTCCGCTTGTATTGTATTTGTAAATGCTATTAGAATCTGTATTTTATTACTGCGGATCAGCTGTCGATCTCATGGAGAAATCGACCAATCCCTCGTGTTTCTTTTGTACCGCGTGGATTTTTAGATTTTATCGCGATACAGACGAACCGTGGAGGACAGCGGTGATGTTGCGATACTTCATTGAATTCAAGGGTTTCTGCCTCCCAGAATATTGAAATTTTTTTAGATATTAGGGACATTTTTGAAACGGAGAATCCTTCGTTTTTAATCTTCGTTTTAAATCCTTAGATTCGCAAGATTTTCCCTAGAACAAAGATCTCAACAATTTGAAATCTCGGATTCTTTGAGATTCAAATTTTTCAAGCAATAAATAAGAAAGTTTGCATCTGCGAATCCTTGAATTCTTGAAATAGCGTGTCGTTCATGGGCGCATATTGTATCGACGATATTTTTAACGTAATTGTTGTCTGTTAACGCTATGGACAATTTACCGCTACGGACTGCCGATTTATGTATACATACCGCTCTACACTCTTTAATATTGAACTCATTGCACTCGAGTATTGTGAACATGACATACAATGTAACATAACGTAACAGAATGTTACCACAATGTTATATACAAAGTGATATTCTACACATTCATAAAATATTGCGAAATAATAAAAATATATAAAAATAAAAAGCGCGGACTCTACCGTAAATTACGTACGTTGAAAAGTTCCTTAATTTTTAGGTGCATGTTTAATTTGGATGTATATATAAAGAAAAGTATGCAATATAAATTTATAAATTTCAAATGAAGTTGGATTTTGTAGAAATCGAGTACAAAGAGTTAAAGAGTGACGAAAGACAGATACACACTAATAAATAGTTACCGTATGGATTTGGCGAAGAAAAATTACAAAATCTGCCAATGCAAATTTGCACGTTTTCGCAAAATTGTACGGACACATAAAATTGTATGTGTTTTGTGAATACAACACTGCGAGTAACGGTTACAATCTTAAATTTTTTTAGCTTTCTGTACTTTCTTCTTCTTTCCATCTAGTCAAGCGCCCTTGGATGTACGGATTTGTAGATTTGCAGATCAATTTTTACGGGTCTACAAAACTTACAATATGTGAAATCTTTGATTTGTAGATTCTCGATATCTTAGATCCAAGATATTTGACTAGAGTTCATAAATTGTTAGTTTTATACATCCAAGGATCCACAAACACATTTCAAAACACGATGCGATATAACAGTTTGAAAACACAACTTTTCTTTTCCTTCGATTATCTGATTTCGCAATAAATATTCCTAGTCTACGAACTGAATGTCCGCATCTTAGTTACAAAGATCATTGTATTACAATTTGTATTCTAAGTCATAATCGTCGTATTCTCGCAATATGTCGAAATGATTCATATTGTGAATTGAAACACATAATGTTAATCTAAACTTTGTTTCGACTTTTTTTCAATAAAACTCTCGACATATCAGTTATTAAAAATTTATACGATGACATTCACGAATAAACATAATTTTAATGAAAAATAACACATTGATTATGGAACAGTTGGACAATTTTAATCAGAAAATAATATGCAACATTCTACAAGATAAAAATTAAACCTTCGAAAAGTCGTCGTAAATTAATTCTAAGTCATAACTAATTTTACGATATCGTAAGTGTACAGTACTTTCACACATGTAACACGTTTCATTAATAGAAACATAAGTAGTTTACCTTGATCCGTTGAGATATATGTATATGTACAAGCACATATACAGAGTCTGTCAAAGAATAATCAAATTAATATCTTCAAAAGTAAATCAATCATAATATTTGTATTATTGGAATAAGTAATCACCATTGCAAATCGCATTAAGATCAGTTTATATCTTCTCCAGTAATAGGCCTAGAAAGTAAGACAGTTGAGATTCTAAGCGGAAACAAATCTCCAATAACTACAGCTAATTGTGCTATCAGAATAAGTGAACGTTATAGAAACCGCATTGACATTGGATCACGCGTTCTCGAGTAATAAGCCCTGAAAGTTTGTCATGTGACAGACAGGTGTGAATCCAGGTGAGCGAGAAAAAAATTTTAAACGTATAACACTATTCTCCTATAAAAATAAGTCATCACGATGGAAACCGCATTTCCATCGGATCACGCAGGATTCCGAGCAAGCATGTTCCACATTAGATATTCTAGATATTCTGTTCGGGAGATGCAATTTTAGCCACAAAAACTTTTACTTGTTTTTTACATTGTTATCCATGTCTCTGCACAACCAGATTTTGCAAATAGGCGTGCATAAAATTTTATTCAAACATAATAAGTGCTTATATTCTTGTACTGCACTACTCAAGCAAGCATGTTAAATATTTTACTATATTTTGTACAAATATATCTCTTTTTTTCTCTATTATTTACTGCACCACAATTGTTCTATTTTTAACTTAAATCTATTATTACTTCAATTTAAATCTATTACTACCTCAATTCTAAATTGGTGACAAAGGCGGCACGTAGCGGAGATTTCGGAACTAACTTTACAAAAATAACAGGTCTAAGAATCGCACACTTTATCTAGACCTGTTATTTCTGTAATATTAGTTACTAGCATTAGTTACTAACATCCAACGTAACAACATGCGACGAATATTTATATAACGAATATTTAACGAATATTTATTAGTGAACCAGTGAACTCTCCATGTCTGCTTTTAGATTTTTAACGAAATATAATGGTTCATTTAAACAAAAAATAGTTTAAAACAAATTCTAAAAAATTTAAATAATTAATTTAACCTATTAAGTAAATTATTTAAAATAATTAATTTAACCTATTAAGTAAATTATTTCTAAAAACTGTTATTTAGTGGAAGAAAACGATGTTCTTTGATAAAAAAACATTATTATTCAAAATAATATTTTACAAAAGCTTTGAGATTAAATGAGAGTTAGACTTATTTCGAGCAACTGTTTGATGTGAAACACTCACGAATATTTGCGCTTTCAGCCGGTAAAAGCACTTTCAATTTGAAGCATCCTGTCTAGAGAAAAGAGAAAAAGATGTTGTGTTACGTCGGTCTGCAGAATCCAAACAAGTAGATTCGATGCGCTCGTATCGCACCACTCAACACGTATATTCTATATTAGTTATTTTATTATATTTTGTATAAATATATTCACGCGCATATAATGATTATATTATTTTAAAAAATGATTATATTATTTTTAAAAATTAAGCGCTTTATTACGTTTTTTCCTCGTCAGCCGAAAGCATAGAAAGCATTTTTTGGCCAAATTATCGGCTGCGAAATATATAAACAAATGCGAGATATAAGTAATGGCAAGACCAAACTTAGTGTATGAATACTTATTTCATCTTAAATATACAGCTAAATCTGTAGTGATTACTTATGAAACAGAAAGTATTAAATATCTTGACATTGAGTATATCTAGATGCTATGAATAGGAAAATTATAAAAAGCTTACCTTAAACAAATAAGCCCAATAGTATATACATTACGATATAAAATAGAATTTCTATATGCAAAGGATATCTGGATATTGGAAGGCACAATTATTAGTCCAATTAACATGTCTGAAAGAGCTACATTGGTTTAGTACCTATATTTTCTCAATATTAATAATAATGATAATAGTGTAATAATAATAAAAATAATAATAAAGTATAATGAATCGCAGAATTAGTTATCTACAATACTTGTTCGTGTATAGAAAATCACAAAATATACATAGAACAGACACAGTTAAACGTGAGGGCACACAGTGGCCCATTATTTCATTTCATTGTCTTAACATAATTACCGAGCATTTCACTTGCTTTCGTCGTTAACGAACCGGAAGCAGTCGCGACGAAAAGCAGGAAGGGTTTGTGTATGTGTGTGTGTGTGTGTGTGTGTGTGTGTGAGAGTGTAGATAAACTATTGATCATGTTCATTTATGTACTTTTATACTTTTAGCTGTAGTGAAGCTACGCCTGTTTTGTCGATCGAATATATATATATATATATATATATATATCTATATATATAATATATACATATACAGTTTGTCAATGCGCGAGAAAGTACGATTACACGATTCCCAGATTTCGCAAAATTAGGACGAACGTGGCAGGTTTTTGCGTTCGCGCGAATCTCCCTTATATCGAATATCTGAATTCAGAATTTCAGACGTCGCGAATTTTCTCAGAGACATTTTGCTTACGATTCTACCCGTGACGAAAGCGAGTTCTGCGCAGCTTAATATCGATTCTGGCACTCGCACGCTCAGTGGCCACTCGCTTCGTTTTCCCGCTCCCGCATTCCTGGCAATATTTACATAAGTCTATCACTAACTAGATTCACATTCAGTCAACTTCATAAACATGGCACACCGGACTGTTCCGCCGGAACGGCTCACTTTTCGTCGCACCGAATTGGTGAATGTAAAGGTAAAACTCTCGATGCCATTGTCAACGGATCCGCGAGGATTGTCCGCTCTAAAGGTTCTCGGTCTCACAACTCTAATATATATGAACATATAATGTATTAATATTTTTCTTCACGGAATTTGATAATTTTCCGCAAATTCTAGCTTCCAAATAAGTCGATTAAAATTATTTAATCGAATCTTAATTTCACACTTTTGATTTCCAAAATTTCATCATATCTCGCAATTTTGATTACAAGCACGAGTGCAAGATTTCGGATAACGAGTATGATGAAACTCTAGCAAATGTCAGTCTCTTGTTCTCTCAGCGTGACAGTGGGCCATTCGCGAAACAATCAGTTGCCTTTTACGACGTCGAATCAAGTTTATAAAAGAACGATAAAACTTCGGTGCGGCGACGGTTACAGCAGTCACGATAAATTTACGAGTGACGAGTAGGCGGGATGCGATTATTAATACTAAGATAGTTTACTTTCTTTAACGGGGTCGTAAATATTTCGTTCGTGTACAGCTACGCGAAGAGAACACGTTTTGAGAAGCTGCGAGTCAAGGACAGCTTGACGACGTCTCAGTCGAGTTCTTCGGAGATTTCGTGCTTTAATCCTTAAGCAGACGCATCGCCGCAATTGCAGAAGTAATGAAAAATCTGTACACTAGTTTCAATATAGTTTGAATATTTTCTTTTTCGATGCAGCTTGGAATGCAATAGTCTAATGAGAAAACTTCTTTGATTTATTATTACTAGTTAAGTTCTCTCATTGAGCCATTGGTTCCAAACTGCATTGAGAAAAAATAGAAGCCATATTGAAACCAACCCAGATATGTCCAAAACCGTGTGTACAGACTTTAAGAAAGATAAGAATATTGCGCGTTGTAATTTTTTTAAATTTCATTCGAGATTAACTTTTCTAAAAAATTTATTATTTCAATTATGATTAAAATTATAATTCAGTACCTAGTTCTAATCGCGATTGTAACTAATAATCGCTCCAATTAACAATTTTATCTGTCTCACTTATGTATCTGCTCAAGGGTTAAAAGTTTTAAATGCGTACAACTGAATCTGCATATGATGGACATAATGCTATCGTACAGATGTATAAATTAAACCCTTGTCTAGAATTTTACAAGTTTTCTGCCATAGATGGATATGCAGAGCTGCCGCAGTCCTTCGTACAAAAGAATACTTCAGAATAAAAAAAGGGACATATTTACATGTTAAAACGTAATATACAGTCTGAGTGATAATATAATAATCGTAAATACAAAACAAAAATTTTCTTGAGTTTAATACGATAACTATTATTATTAGTCGATAGCTTCGAATCACAAACTAAATGTAAGATACAGAACCATGTGGTCCATTATTCGCGCGATAAATAATAACGCAAAATGAATTATCGCTTCAAACTTTTTCAAATTATTAATAAAGAATCAACAGCCATTAATATTAACTAATAATTTCGGAATGAGAGAAGCGGGAAGGGCTGTAGGACTGCCGCAACCCTTTCTAAAACAACATATAATTAGAACAAGAGAAAATAGTAGAGTAAAACTTTAAATAATACATTCTCCATTAATAACACCTATTTAACAGATAATCGATAGAATAATTACTATTTAACAGACTACAATTGTTAATTGGCTTCATATAGAACGAAGGCCACGGCACCTTAATAAATCCTGACAAGGGCTTAATTTCCTTAAGGATCTAGTAAGCCCAAGAATGAGCTCGATTCTACCGCTATTACGCTTATATTGATTGATCACAAAGCGGGACATTTTGTTCGCATATCATTCTTTCATTCCTGATTAATCAGGAATCTGGAGAGACGTGTGTTGGAGATAATTTACGCGTGTTATATTGGTCAGTGAACGCGATTACATCAAGAATGTTATCGCGTGACACTTTCTACAGATCGTGAATCTTAAATTGCGCGCTTCGGCGGACTTTCTGATTCTCAATGTTGCGAGTACAGGCAAGCTTGAACCAATAAGCAGAGTTTCTTTCTTTTACGTATTTCGTTTAAAAAGTATTCCGAAATTTACAGATTTTGGAAACCAATAGTTTGCGAATTTTTATACGTCTAAACAAATTATCAAAAAACTTTTAATTGTTCAAAGATTTTAAGATTCACGATTGTGGGTTGTACAAATCGCTCGCAAGATTTGCGAATTTTTATTTGCGTTTTCAAGAATTCTTGATGAGATCCTACGAGTTCTTCCTCTGAGTATTTTGAGCACGTTACTCAAATACATTGCTTTCGCTTAGGCCTGCTATTTACTTGTTGACACGTCTAATATCCCGTGCGAAATTTAACTAACACACGACTCTCGAGTCTGCGATGGCGCCAAATATTACGGGCCCACGACAATAATCTCTTTCAAGCGGTTCCGCCCTATGCGCTGTTCTTTCAACGTTCAAGGAGAAGCGGCTAAGTGTTGTACAGATGACACTCGATGTACGAAGTCGGTACGAAGCCCTCGATTGGTTGTGAAATGCGTCGAACTCTGGTCCAGCCGTCTCCCTGGTCCAGCTCGATCATGTATAGTTCTTCGCCGTCATACATTGGTATAGAACCTTCACTAGTCGCTGCAAGAATATAATTAAAATTTTTATCAAATATTATATGTAAATGAATAGTATAATAACAAAGAGAGAACGACTATTTGTTATTCTTCGTTTCTTTTAAACTATATGTCCGATTCAAAAGAGTTTTCGAGAAACATCAAAAACTTTCGAGAACATCTTTCAAATCTTTTTTTGAACATCTCTCTTTCTCTTTATCTCTTACCGTCGAAAGGATACAGCGCCCGACATGTTCCCAGTGGCGGTTGCGCATCCACTTCGTCAACGTAATACTCCTCACCACCGCTACCGGGTAGCGACGTTCTCGATTCGCCGAGGCCAGATTCCGGGCTGTTCGTGGAACTGTGCATGAGTACCATAAAACGAAAACCGTGGCTATTTGTCTAGTGGAAGTGTCTAGTCTACTCTCGCTTATTTTGTTTTAGTGACCGACATTGTAAACCAAAAATTTTTGTCAAAAGGAAGTAGCACGCGATCAAATCGCGACTTGATTCGGAACAGATGATGAGGCTTTATTTGCCAAATCACGAAATTGGTGCAACGCTCGTAACTCATACTACATTATCGGAAGTTTTATCTCTGTTACTTATGGCCGTCATTATCGATAAGATAAGAGCGATTTAATGAAAACTGTAGACGTCGCAATATCTCTAACTTATGAACGTAGAAGAGTTATGAAAAACTGAGAATTTATGATATAATACTAAAACAGTATAATAATAGTAGAACAATTAACAATCGTGGAATTTTAAGTGCGCTCGACGTAAGTGATAATAGAATCAATTTATAAATCGAGAGTTTCATAAAGTTTTCAGACTTGTTTATATGAAAATAGTGTATTACACTCCACCGTATATTACCAAGGCGACTTACCCATGTGTCGGCTGTGGTGTGCCCGGTGCACTTTTTTTGTGAACAGGCTGGTTCGCGTTCACGTTGCTGACGCTCGAGTCCGAAGCGGACCTCGAAAGGCTCTCTTCACCACCCGAGTGACTGGATCTTCGTGAACTTAACGGTCTCGTTGCCGAGCCATTACTAGTGGGTTTTCGCGGTGCTTGACTTGGGCTGAAAACATAATAAAATTAGTAAAACTTGTAAAATTTTATATATAATGAATAAAAGTCGTAAAAATAAACACATTATTATATACTGTGCAAATAATTAAACACCTAAAATCATTTAACATGAAAAGACTAACATTAGACATTTTTACTTTTAGTTGAATTAGAATTTTCTCTCCCTGGTAGAAGAGCTATTTATACAAACGGCACAAATCTTTCAGCGGTTTGCTCGACAATGCCACTCTTACCTAGACAAACTGACGCCAGCGCGCATTGCTTCTTCGAGGTAGCCTTGAAATTTTGCCAACTCAGCTCCGAGTTTGTCCAGCTTATTGCTAGACTGGTTTAATTGTCCCTCTATGCTCATCGGGTCTCCGAGGGCGGGATTCTGTTCGTATACGCCTTTCATTTTCATCAGACCGTCTCTCGCTGCGGTCTCTTGTTGGATCTTCGCCTGGATTTCGTCCAATCTCTGTTGCAGTCTTTTCTTTCGCTGATTCGGTGGCAGATCGCTGCAGTCCTCCTTAGCGCCGTCACCGTAGCCAGGAACGTTATTCTGAAATTTGTTATAATGAGTTTCACATTTTATAACGTCACAAATGTTTCAAACACTTAGAATTCCTTGAGACCCAAGAAATCTTTTGCGGCATGTTACCGTTGAAATAAGACTACTGATTTCTGTCAAATTATAGTACAATTATGATGTATTCGGAATTAGATAAGTTACGATATCAAATTTTACTATAGTAGATCACTATCTTGTAGTACAACAATTTACTTATTTTTAATTTATAGTTTCTCGTACTTGTAATCTGGGTCTCAAGAAAATAACAGAAAAAAGAAGATGATGAGAAAACTTGATAACACATTTTGTTAGAAAACTTTCGTTACAGATTCGAGAAAGTTAATGGAAGCTAGTATATTAATATTAATGAATAATTTTAATATTTAATACTGTTCGCTGTTTTAAGCAATAATGGATAAAATGGATAAAATGGATAAAATGTATTTATTTTCTGCAATAAAATAATGAAAAATAAAGATAACGTAATAATTTAAAAAATGGGGATAGCGTCCAACCCTCTTGGTGCTGCAAAATCTGTAGCTTTGATAAGTTACCTGATATACACAATTAAATTTTAATTTTTTTAATATCTTGGGAGTCTAATAAATTCATAAACTTACATAAACCAATTGACTTCGTTAAGATTGGATTTTGCAATTTGTGGCTTTCGCTGATGTAGGGATTCTTTCAATTTAATTTTCTGCGGAATAATTGAATTGCTGATTACCACAATTCTACTTCAAACAAGACATCGTCTCTTTCTGTCTCATCTGTATACTATTGCATATAAAGAATAAAGAAGACAAGCAAGTTGAGCACTTGTAAGCGTTCAGCGCACCAAAAGGGTTAATCGAAAAGTGACGGCGATTGTATAGATAAGGACAGACCTTTAAAGCTATGCACACCTCGATCAACTTCTGTTGTTCGCATGAAACAAATCCCAAAAGCGTATCATTCAGCGAATGAACAGGACGGACTTTTAGCAGTAAAAGCTCGCTTTCAATGAGCGAGAACTCAGAGATCGTTACTTTTCTTAGAAATATTAATCTCAAACAATATATTAAAAATATTTTATGTATCATAATACGAGAAGAGAAATGATATATTTATTACAGAAATGATATATTTATTACATAATAACTTCCTATATAATAAGGTAAGTTAAATTTAATTTAAGCTTCACAAATTATTCTATAGATTCATAAATCTTACATTTTAGAGATGTATGAATTCTTGATTTTTTAAAGCACATTTATATTAAACTCTTGATCGAATCCAGTTTGGTTCAGTAGCGATATAATTTTAAAGGAATTACATTTTGTAGTAAGTATAGTGAAAATCATATAGTACTTTAGGAAAAAATTAGTCTTATGTTGATCAGAGTTAATGTTAATCGCTGAGTTCACGTTCTTCTAACAAGACATTTTAATATTACATGTAATTTATTTTTAAAAGACAGATATATTGTTGGTATTATATACATAACTGTGAGCGAATAAGCAAATCTACGGAGTACTTACTAAATATGATAATATCCCAATTCATAGCCCGTGATGATTGGAAACAAGAACGCCACAGGCAGATTGAACCATCCACCAAATTAATAGAAAGTATAGAAGAAAAATAAGTTACGCTTTTCATTATGCGAAGTAGAACAAAAGAGATTGCAAATTACAGTTGAAATATATAAAAATATAGCCGACCTATATTCGTCGATTTTTAATGAGATTATTAGGAAGGGAGTACGTCTTTTGTTTTGATATACTGTGATTAAAAGTTGATATTCGCAAAATTACTTTATCAAAGTTTCATTAAAATTTTCGACAAATATAGTTCTATAGTATTGTAAAGCATTCTCAGAAAGTATGCAGACACAAAAGTCGCTTCGAGAAATAATTAAGGATGCGTAAAAATTGCTTCAAATAATAATAACAGTGTGCAAAACGTAACTAAAAAGTCGCTTCTAAATAACGTTACTGTAGCTGCTTGAAAGAATGCGAAATCTATAATATACATGCGCAATAGAAATTTGTATGCACAATAAATCGCAGGCCTGTCGGCGCGAGTAAGAATAGATGCAAGTATATATATATATACAATAAATAATAAATTAAAATAATAAAATAAAATGGCGGTTTTCAAAGGATTTTCGTGCATGCTGTAATATTCTTCAATATTCTATTTATCCGTTTCTTTTTATAAAAGCAATAAGTTAATCATTTTACGTTATGTTACGTTATGTTACGTTAACCCTTGTTCGAAGTCGTGCAAGTTTTAGAGTTGCATTTCTTCAGGATTTGGAAAAGTTACTGAACACACATTCGTTGTCAAAAGATCGTGATGATAATATGATAGAATCAAACCGTTAAAGAGACTTCATAACTGCATAAGAATTAATATGTATAGAGTGTCCAAAAAGATATTAAAGTTATACATTAGAAATTAGAAACATTAGAAATTAGATACATTAGACATTAGAAACACTGATAGAGATTCATAAAACATAACATACAGTTTAGCAAGTTAAAAAATAAATTCAAACCATTTATTGTTTTTCACTTCATATATAATATTTTAAAAACATTACAATCAATCGTCGTATCGTATCATTCTTTCAGAACACTCTAAATATTAAGAATATCGCACCCAATAGCACCGAAAAATTTGCAGTGATATTCTAAAAGAATCATGGAGGAATATCTACCTTATTACTGCTGAAGATCCCGAAGAGGCCTACCCTCTTCTTGATTTTGCCACCAGAGACAGTACCTTTGACTGTGAGGTGATTGTGAATTGGCTGCATGACCGGCTGGGCTAGTTGGCTATTGCTGTCGTAGTTTTTGGCGACTGACAGATCCTCGAAGGGGAAGTCGCCAGGCGGCTGGAAACCGCTTTTGTAGCGTTCGATCACTAGCATCGTGTCCTCTTTTTCATTGATCTCGTTCGCTGCCTTTTCGATGCCATCAAGACATTGAGCAATTATTGGTGCTACCGCCCGCTCGATTTCGACCGACTTCATCATGTAGTTTCGCATGTTCTTTATCCTTTTTTCATCCAATTCCTGTGGCGTTATATATAGAGTATATAGTTGTATATAATAAAATATCATAAGAAGATATTGCGGAGACCATATTTTACGGTCGAAAAAATTGAATAAAATAATATTGCGATGATTTCTATGAAACTTTTCAATCTTTTAGATGACGATCAATATTTTTTAACATTCTATATATGTCAACAAAAAGATACTCTTTAATATCGTTATGAAACATTAGCAATAAATAGGACTAAATAATAATAATTTACCCGCAATCGTACTCGGTTATGACAAAGCAGTACCTGAAGGTGCTGGAACACTTCCGGCATCGCTGTGTGGTAATGCAACGTCTGCATATCATTCGTCTTCTGCAGCTGATTAGCGTACTCTGTTTTAGCCTCCTCGCTCTGCTGAGTCTTCAGGGTCATGTTCATCCTCTGTTTTTCGACCTGCACGATGTAAAACAATTGATTATCATTTATATAATTTCATTTAAAAAGATCTATATTAAATAACATATTTGAAAGCTAAAGATTTCTTCCAGAAAATGTATCGTTTATTCCAAAAAGAAACAATTTATCACGTACTTCTGCTCTCGAGAGATTAAGATCTGCGTCTGCTCGTTGATAGTTTTCGACAGCGCGTTCCGCCTCGCGAAAGGCCTTCTCGTAAGCCTTCCTAGCGCGTTCCAGGTTGCCGATCTGGCCGGCTAAAGTAGCCATCAGTCGTGCGCCTTCCTGCAAATGTTTCTTACGATCCTCCTTGAAATCCTTCACCAAGATGTTCAACTCCCGTAGGACGTTAGCCTGAAGATTCTCCGCGATCACCTCCCTTTGACCGGCCTGATCGTTAACTTCGTTTAATTCCATTTTGAATGCCCGGCAAGGACTATACCTGGCAATGATAAGTTGTATCAGACTAGGTAATATTGTTTGGCTTAACGTGATAGTTTCTTTTAATGGTTCAATGCAATTCTCGTGGGTGAAAGAAATAAATTCTGAAAGAATTTAATTGCAGAATACGCTACGCATATAGTATCAACATGAGTCAATTATTTTCGAGAACATGAGAAACCGAAATCTCGACTTCCACGTCGATTAGTGTGACGCACGACGAAGATTAAACCAAGAGTGCGAGGGTCTCTTGTAAAGTTATTGAACTTATAAAGTATCTCGCCCACGCAATGAGATAAACGGTCCGCTTCTGTTTTCTATCTGGGTCCGTGATGCGCATCCGTTTTCAGTCGGTGAATAAGCGAATTTTGCGCGACGACCATGAGCGAATTTTTTATCGTGATAGGACTCGTCTTATTTTAGAATGCAATTATAAATCTTACCTTTCGCGAGACTCGACATCAAATCGAAACCTTATAGAAGAGGAAATCTTAATCATAAGCAATTTTTAAATATTTTTCGCTATACAATAAAATAGGAAGAGTGTAGCATAGAGTATATTCTATATAACTATATCTTTCATAGTAATTATGTTATGTGAAGCGAAAAATAAATGAACACCGGCTTACACCACTCTAGTCTTGCAACTTCAATTACCTTAGAAGAGGATATTGTCTTTTTATTCGTCAGAGTGCAGTATCTATTTCTCTCGATCACCCAGTGGTGTAATTTATCTCAGCTGCGGGCGATTTAAATACATGTTTGTACTTTTTCATGTTTTGTATACATATACGCACTCAACGAACTTATCTACGATCGTCGGTAATATGAGAGAGATAGAGAGAGAGAGGGGAGAGAGAGAGAGAGATAGAGAGAGAGGGAGAGAAGAGAGAGAGAGAGAGAGAGAGAGAGAGAGAGAGAGAGAGAGAGAGA
>NW_022639597.1:36128-42180 GCF_010583005.1 Odontomachus brunneus
GAGAGAGAGAGAGAGAGAGAGAGAGAGAGAGAGAGAGAGAGAGAGAGAGAGTAGCTTTATACTTACTGATAATCCTCTTCTTCCTTCTTCTTCGGTTGATAGCTCTTCACGAGACGTCTGTAACAAAGAAAGGAAAAGAGATTATTAGTACACACGCGTGTCGTTCTCACGGAGGTGAAATGACATCGCGGCTTATCGTCAGCAGTGCTTATGTAATTAGTACGAACAGAGCTATTAGGTAACCCGGAAGTGAATCGACAGGAAGTGATTTCTATACCACCGCCACCGTGCTGCTCCTGCTTTTCGTGGATTCTTTGTCTTACTGAACAGCGATCAGTTCTTCCTCTTACGGGCCGATCGCGAATTCATACGCGTCGTTTTGCATTACGAGATGATGGCAAATCGCAGAGAGTTAAATCACGAATTCGCGATAATCGAAGCGACTATCAGATCTCGCGAAAGAGCGCAGGATTATTTTCGGTCCGGCGCGGGATTAAATGCGGATCTGGGCGTGCCGTTTTAATTTTTACGGTGCGGCCACCGGACTATAAATACGCTATCGCACGGCATCTGACGTGCTCTGCCCTTGATACGGCGTGGAGCAGGGCGAAGAGGATTCCACGGAAAAATCGCGGAGAGACGAGAAAAGAGGAACGGAACAAAGCGCCAGTTCCTTCGCTGCTGTAAAAATTGTCTTGTGCAGAATCGTTTACAAGAAATCGTGTAACTTCAGAAGCTTGCTTCGGATAACACGCGAATATATCACGCTACGAGAGCGCTATATCGCGCTATATAATCTCGACGACTATGTACACGAGATTTCGCGGTGTTAACTCGATAGCTCGGATAATTCTCCGGATGTTACTCGATTATCCAGTTAATCTTCCGAGGATCAGCCGGTAGGTAACCTCTTTCCCCCGGCCTCATGAATTTTCTAGATATTACCCAAGTATAAACGTGATTTTCTTCCGGACACTTCACCAACGGTGCTCTCTGTGTGTTCCGGATGTTACGTGCTTACGAGTAATTTTCCGGTTAGTTGGTAGCCGGGTAATTTGCCGAGTATTATACGGAATCGCGGATAAAATTTCCAGCGATGCCCTAGAGAGAGAGTACCTCGGAGCGCTGACCACGCGATTTTGCACGAAAGTGAATCGTCGGTGGTTGCGACGGAGATTGCGGTGACATTCAAGACGAGGTACGTGCGCTCATGACGATTTGCGCGTATGCAACAGCGAGGCGAACGTGCGCGGCGAAGCGCGCGAAATCATCGCTCGTTTCAACACGCCCGCTTCGATTAACCCTCTCGTGCACTCCAAGGGTCGAAATTCACTGGTATCTTCTCATAGCGCATGTTACTTCGACGGTGCTTGCATCTTGTTCGAGACCAGAGATTTGCATAACTACTCCACCGTATTGTAACAGAGTTTCAACAATTACAATTTTAATATTTTTGCAAATAATAAGAGTCACAATAATATTAGTGATAAATTAATAATTAGCGGTCTTATATAATTATCCGTCATTTCTCCTATCTCATTTCTGTGAGATAAATTTTCTCTGAA
This sequence comes from Odontomachus brunneus, assembly GCF_010583005.1. NCBI lineage: Eukaryota > Metazoa > Arthropoda > Insecta > Hymenoptera > Formicidae > Odontomachus > Odontomachus brunneus. Next base: position 37,694 of record NW_022639597.1, read on the forward strand.
AGTTCATTTCTCTGAAATGTTATTTTCGTCGGGAATAGTTCCACATTAGTTATGCCTTCGCAAATTTTTCACTGAGTCGCAGAGTAGGCGTTAATTATGACCGATATTGCGTGCAGGTGCCGGCGTCGTTTTCGCGCAACGCGTGGCGCACAATAACGCCGAAGAACGCGACGAAGTAATTAAGCGTAATGCAAAACGGAGTAATTAAGCGCGGGAGTGGATGGATTTCGAGACACCCGATAGAACAAAAGTGCGCCACAGTGGACGGCATTCACGGAGCGGACAAGGGACCCCTTTAACACAATATTACTAGCTACATATCCAGCGTCCCTGAACTCACAGGGTGCGTGAGACACGCTCGTTATACAGGATGTCCCATTGAAATCGTTCGCCTCGGATGCCTCACCCTTTGTTCGGGCACCTCGGGAAAAACAAGCAGCACAAGTACGACTCGCACGACAGGGTGCAAGGTGTAAGGTGCACGAGACATTGACGGAGCCTGCTATAGCACCTGCTTATGCCGGCGAATTTCGAGACACTTTTTGCGAAACATTAACTTTTACATAAAAGGAAAAAATAAAAATAGGCGATACATTTTATCGATGATAGATGCTCTCGAAGTATCTAGGTCACGTCTCGAAATTTTTTCCGCCCTTTTACATCCCTTAACTTTTACTTTCATGAATATGCCGCATTTCTCACCTGAGTTTTGCCGCATATTCCACCTCGATAGCGCAACGATCACGTACGAAGTGGCCATATCTCTCGAGGAACTCTATCCCTTTCTGCGTGTGCAGGGACAGATTTTCGAACTGGTCCTGAAAGCACATGTGAAAAAGATCATAGAGCCTTATGTTTGACTTCTTATCTCACTTATTAAAATTTCTATATACCTTTATTATTTGCAAAATATTTAAGACATTTTTTAAAACTGGCGAAAAACGAATGGATTAGAACGCAACGTAACAAGATACCAGTAAATCAGCGATGAATCATTCCATGTTACGTTTTTATTCGTGGATAATTAAAAAAAAGTAAACGAGAAATTTCGTTTACTTAAAATCAAATGAAAAGATCGCAATCGGACTTGTTTCTAAGGGCGACAATTTTTCTTTCAAGATATTATTTTCAACCCATACGCTCTCTGAATTGCAGATTTAGCCCGTCAAGAGAGTGAAGACTTTTCTCCGCCGAACGAACAATCCGACCGTATCTATCGCGGTCGACGACTGAGAAAAACCTCTTGGCACACATACGCCCCTCGTTTCCTCCTCCTCCTCCTCCACCTCTCCTTCCTACACCACCATCACCACCACGGGACAATGAGGAATTTCACAAGCGATGCGCGCGGAAAGATTTCTGAACGCCGTTTAGCGGCTCGGCACGAAAAGTGAAACTGGACACAGTATCGTTTAGTTACCCCGAGCAAACGAAGAGAACGTGAACAATGTTAATATACATATTTGCGATTCGTAACTCGTAACTGTGGTGATAAACCATCATCTGGAAAATAGACGAGTCAAATCCTTTCACAGGGATAGTAATTTCTCACACTTAGTTGTGTAAACTCGCAACATAGTTTTCTCATTGATGATTTTTCATATTTTTATATATTCTTACTGATTCGACTACGAAAGAGAAAGAAAGTACTTGTATAAAATGATGAGTAATAATCATGAAATAATGTTACAGAAAAATAAATAATCCTTCAAAGCAATAAAATTCCACTCACCGTTTGCTTATCTTAACATTATGTTCAATTTTTCAGGGTGAAGATTTCAGGATGAAGATAGATGTATCGCATTTTAACGATATAATAACGCTTGTTCCTTTTCTTTTCGTCATAAAAATGAGAATTTTATAGCTCTCGGCTTCTGGAAAATTGGAAAATCGTAGGAATGTACCGCAAGTGATATCTTTGAGTCTCGCGACCGAGTCACTACTTGAGACGGAATGCGAGCTTTATCGTTCAAGGACGATCGTATCTTTCAACATTTACGCTACGGCGCTTGCTTAAGGATAAATCGGGTTGTAGAGAAAAAGAGAGATAGAGAGGAAGACAAAAGATCGATCCATACGTATGGCTGGCATTCGAAACGCGTTACTTTCATTTCCAACGAACAGCGATTCAAGGGCCACGCGCGTCTTCTTGCAGCCTGCGTGCGTGTCTCGCGAGCGCGTCCTTCTTCGTCTCCTTTCGCGATGTTTCACCTTGCCACCTTATGGCGCAAAAAGCAATGAGATCTTGACCGGAACACCTGAGTCACGTGTGCGCGATTTGCCACTCGGTCGGCCGAACGGCACAAAACGGAAGAAGGAAGTAGCGTAAAATTTTTTTCCACTCAGCTGTGCACGAATTAATAAATAAATATAACAAAAATAAATAAATGATAAATATAACAAAAAATTAACAAAAAATATAATGAAAATATGATAAAAAATTAATAATAAATACAATAAAAAAATTTATATCCTCCCTCCCTAAGTTTGTAATACTAATCTCTCGCACCTATCGTGTTTCCGCCTAATAAATATTTTGATCGACATGATCGATTAAATTAATAATTTCTAAACGATGTTACTGTATGTATTTTTTCAAATCCGGAAGTCTCAAGTAGAAGTGCTCGCCTCTTATTTTTTAATTCAAGTTACGAATGCCATAGGCTTCATAAATCAATTAAGGCTCGTTAGAACGTGTACTTTAGAAATTCTTAGATTCGTAAAATCTATAGATAGAGAGATTCTCCAATTAGTAAACTCTGAATTCTCGTCATGTTACTACTGTCCTTCTCCGTCGATCTATCCTTTTAGATTCATTGCGCAAAAGGATGATGATATTCATAACATTGTCCATCAACTATATTACGAGTAATACTGAAAAAATAAGAAGTACAATCGAGGAAAGACGTAAGGATGATTTTCTATGGACTGTCGCGGCAGATCAAGAGTTGCGCCGTAAATTTACTCTTCGTGATCCACGTAGTGATTTTATTTCGCCCGTTCAAGGTTTATGGCTATACGTGGCGAATTCGAGTCGTACTACGTCGCGATCACGACGAAGCCACTCGTGCGTCTCTCTACGTCGGATCGGAACAACTTTCTCATTGTGATAACTGTATAACTCTAAGCGTTGCTCGAGCAATTTGCAATGAAATAACGGAGAACTAGTAGCGCAGGTGATAGTCGAACCGCGGCGTTCGTGCACACGCGTGGAACGGCGACAGGCAATCGGTGATCGGTTCTTTTCTCTGCTAGAGCCGTTCGGTATCTCGGCGCAGATTATTAAATTCCATTTTTCCTTCATGCCGGATATCGTAAAACGTTGATAACGTCGCGAGTCATGGTGCGGATATTCACACATTCCGATAATTACAAACTATTCAGCGAATTCCTGCGTATTTTCACAGCTAAAGAATTCGATATTTTCATCAAATCATCAAAAATTATTTGAACACTCATTCAAACATTCATTCGGATAAAAATCGTTTGCGCGTGTTAATAATATTGAAATACATTATTGTATGAAATATATTATATGTGTTTGAAGAGTCTATTAGAATTATACCAATCTTCCGATAAAAGTCTATCAAAAGAGTTTGAATTATTTACACGAATAAATCGAATTCTTCACACGAGATTTATATGAGGTCCGGTGGAATAAAAGTATTGATGTTTCCACACACATCGAAAGTAACGACAACGTACCTAATTTCCATTGTCGCTTTCATGCTGATTTGATTACTGGGCAATTCGATAGAAACAAATTAAATTATACTCCATTATGCCAAATCGATAACTGTCGGGGTGACAGCGTGAATACGAGGCTAGTGAGCTTCTACCGACCAATCCTGCGTTTCCCTGCCGCAGGTCGATACATGGAAAACGCACCGACGAAAGCATGACTCACCCCCGGTGCGACCTTATCCAAAAAGGTATTGCCGCAGAAGGACGGTCATGCTCGAACAAACAATTCGTCCAACAAATAAAATCCGGTCAATATGATACCCGAGAAATATCAGATTCTCCAACGCGTCCTTTATTTATCTGTATTTCCTCTTATTCATATTTACATATCGTAGTATACACGTGCGTAACAACCGAAATTATTTCTAGAACTAATAACCCACATTACATTCTAGGAAAGTAAAAATTCCAATCTCTATTGATATTATAAAAATTCCTCAGGAAATACTTGCTTTGCTTCTCCGTTTTTTCTTTTCTTTTCTCGGATTATCTCACAGCACACAAGTGATTATAAGAGAAAGTATTCTCTAAAAATTTGATGTGTCGAGAATACGAGCCTGACAATCCTAAAGCGCACTTGGAAAAGCCTACCCTCTTCAGGAAATGCTTCCTTCATTTTTCTTTCACTTTTCCGGGATTCTGGCACGGTTTATGTCTGCAGCAGTAACAGGGTGCAGTAGGTGTGTGTGTGTGTGTGTGTGTGTGTGTGTGTGTGTGTGTGTGTGTGTGTGTGTGTGTGTGTG
>NW_022639597.1:42190-48101 GCF_010583005.1 Odontomachus brunneus
GTGTGTGTGTGTGTGTGTGTGTGTGTGTGTGTGTGTGTGTGTGTGTGTGTGTGTGTGAGAGAGAGAGACAGGGGAAAAAGAGATAGGTTTATAGAGACGATCAATAAGAACAGCGTCGTGCTCTGGAGCAAAAGTGTATAAAAAAGGTACATCGTAAAAATAGTTTGGAAACTAAGAGTCACGAATAAAGCCTACTATGGGTTCGAACAAGTGTGTATTATGAGTCACGGAATAGCATCGGGGGTGGCTTCACCCTCTCCACTCTATTGATCCCACATTTCTGTATACTCATGCAACTCGAGTAGGACGGACGAGAAAATAAAGAGCAAACGGGACAGTTGGATGAAAGCTAGAGAGAGAAATAGGAAAAGGGACAAAGGAAGTAATAAAGGGGGTAAAAAAAGGGAATATAGTAGGAATATTGTGGAAGAAAGATCTGGGGAATGCTGAAACTATTAGGATCGTTCATTGCAAAGAGAGAGAAAGAGAGAGTTTGAATTTCTTAAATTATATATTTTCTAAACACTCAATATGGAGAACAATTTGCTTTTTCAGGAGCCTTATAAAAAAAAAAACTCGATATTTATACGGAACTAGGTCTCAGTTTTCCTAATAGAGTTCTACTAAACGGTCGACGCACCGTTGAAAAATCGACCGAATATTGCGACCTAATTTTGTGCAATTTCACGATGTATGTACAACAGAGCGCAGGTCATGTCATACATTATGAATAACGGCAAAATAACGGCGAATACGAAATAAAGAAATCTCTGATGAGAAAAGCTCTGATGAGAAAAGTTCAGAGTGCGCGTGAGAATTTTTATATTTGTTCGCAGAGAAAAGAGCGGTGGAAGAACGGAGAGGAAAAATTCAGAAAGGTCACATTGCCGTCGATCGCCATTATCGCGCGCTTTACTGTGCGTTTGGAATCGCGCGGAATGCATTTACGGGATTCACCTCGGCAAACAGGCACAATGCGTTCGGTGTTCGCGATAGAATCGTGCGATAGAGTACGTATAATCGTAGATTATGCGCTTCGAGTCTTTCGCGACGGTCGGCACGTGACGAGAGCCGCTATTGGGAACACGTGGAAACTGAAGTATGTAGGTAATCGGAATTCCGTCATGCGGTCGGAAACAGAGGCTCAAACAGCATCGAGCATAAATGAAGCTTTCAGGATTCTATGTCTTTTTCCGGTCTAATCAGAATCGTTGGTGCGAGTAACTCGCGATGCGGAGCAGCGCTAAATGTCTACGAGGCTTGGTTCGCAGTCTCCTTGATTCTTCTCTTAGGCAATCCCTAAGGATGCAGATTTTAAAGTTAGATCTCTAGTCTTAGTCAGGGCCCTTCAGCCCTGCGACGCCGGCCCTGCGGTGTCTCGCCTCTCACCGGAGGAGACAAGTTTACCCATTACTCCGTTAGCATACGAGCCACGGCGATACGATAGTCCGTCTTGACCTACGATAACACGTTCCTAAGAATTTGCAGGCATTCTTCGTACCGCCACGGTAGCACTTTTGTTTCTTTCGATAAAGAAACGGCTTTATTAACAATACGATTTGATTCGTAAGTAAGAAAACGCTTATAGATTATCATTAAATATCTCCTCGATCTCTTCTATCGCTTAAATAATACAAGTATCTTGGAAATTAAGAGTTTTATTTAAATGTAATTAAACGGCAATTCGACAGTGCTTAACAAAGTCGACAGAGGCTCGATTGCGTTGTATCGCGAGTTTTTCTGAATATCTCACAATACCAGAAAACTGTTGCGGCCATTTGTGGTTACACGCTTTCTCACCCGACTTGTTAAATTTTTTATATTGTTCTCGTCATTTTTCGCGATGCTGCGTATATTCTTGTGGGATACCAGACAGCGCTCTTGAGACGTTACTTATCTAGAAAATATTCAAAGGTCGAAGAGGCAGCCGGTAAGCGCCGGCCTATTCGCACGTTCACGAACACGAACAGATCCTTGCTCTTGAGCTTTTAATAGACACGGTAAATCCTGCAACGTCTCCGTGCACGAGTGCGGACTCGATCGGAGATGAATCGCGCCCTCGACATTAATTAATTTGCCATGAGACCGTCACAGCTATCACGATCGATCGCAAGACGTGAACTTGTTTATCGTCAGTTCACAACGGCCGTCGATTACCCATGCGCACTTTCTGAAACGTTTCTGGGTCTTGTCTGGGATAGGACCTTGAATGCTATGATTTCGAAATTAGATTCTATCAATATACATACCTATACACACCTCGAAGAACGAATCCCGGTGCGAACTATCGATACCTTTATCTGTACACGTGAGATATGATATCAGCCGCGCACATAATAAGCGACGCATACAAAGCGTGTCGTATTTATAGGCACTGAACACGCCGCAAGTAACAATAACGATGTAAATGATCGTGACAAGTTGTAGAGTTATCCACAACTAGGCAATCGCCTCGCGTTATATATCTAATCTGCAATTTATCTGGTAATCTTGTTCAGGATTCTATTTGCTGTAATTTTTCACAGATCAAGATAGTACAACTACTGGTTGCATTTCAGTGAATCCGTCGATTTATAAACGGCAAAAGCGAAGGATACATAACGTGACGACCTTTCAAGAAAAAAAAACACGCTACACAATGTTATACAATACGTTAAAACATTGTTTTAATTATTCACGATGCGCCACAAGATACAATCATTTTCGCTCGATAACCGAGACTACAAGCATAAACGATGATCAGGTGTTATCTCTCACTGGTCGTTGCAAAAAATAAATACGACACGGAACGAAGTATTCAGAGCCACGCAAAGTCGTTGACCACAACACGTCGGAGTGACGAATGTCTAATAACGAGCGTCTCGCCGATTCTATTTAATTAATTCGCACGGCATGGCTGCGAATACGAATTATACGTATGCGAGGTGCGTGCGCCTCGCTCGCGACGTGTGTATATTATGCGCGTCGGTGGTCTCATTATCGTCGCGAAATCGCGTGTGAAAATTTTTAACCCTTCACCCGAAGGAGTTCCCGCGTCCGCTAAATTTTACGACAGGCTTATCAAGTCTTTTTCGCGATAACGTTTTGATGACGAATGGGGCAGCTATTCTTGAAGAGTTTAAACAATTCTGTTATCGGCTTCGTTAGTACAAATTCAATTAGATTTCATGGTAAATAACGAGAAGTAACTTTCGGATTCTTAATCGGTACTTGATAGAATCATCACCATGAATATTCGTCGGACGATATTATTTTTGAAGTTATTTTCATAGTTTATCGGAGGTCAATTTGATCGTCTATGTGAGTCACTCCCCCTTTCCCAGCGCTTTTTCTAATCGACGGTCAGCTGAATCATATTGTGTGAGTTGTCTCGCGCGATTCCTCATGGAATGAAAATGACTGGAATGAATTGAATAAAGAGGACTTCTGGAGATGGAGACGCGAATGTCGAGGAGTAATCTAGGTCTCTCGATATCAGAGCAGAGGATGTAGCGATGATAAGAAGCACGCGTAGGCTTCTCGCACAACGCTTTGTTCCTTTCAGAATAACGGTTATTTCTTTCATAAGAACATTCGCTTTCGGACGTTCGTATATGAAATTCAATTTTTATACGTAATATATGGTAAGTGGCATGGCGTAAAATATATAGAATAATATTTTTCGATGAGAACAAGTAAAAAATTCCTTTTAATCTTTGGTACACTATTAAGTTCCATTGAAGTCAATGTTTAAATCAATTTTTCGCACAGAAAGTTCTAAATATTTATAAGAATTGATAATTCATAATTTTTACTTTTTCTTGGAAATTTTCCAAAAAAAAAAGATTTATTTAAAAACAAAACTTACTTTCTTTTAAGCACAAAACTTATTCCACCTTGCAATTATCACGTAGTATGGTGTACTAGGGATCAAGAGGTTTAACGGTACATGGAACAGCGACACATATGCGCGTTATCACTGGATAGATCATGCCGTAACGAAGGAAAAACACCTAACTATACTTTGCTCCTTACGCAAGAGCGCGTGCGTAACATACAAAGTACAAAAAGTACAAAAACCGAACGGTCGGCGAGGAAGAAATCGAAATTGCCCGAGTCACTCGTGCCGTCACACGTGATAATCTTACGAGCGATCTGTTTTTGTTAGTATTTTCATATCAATTTTACCCGCGCGCTCTCACGGCGTTCGTTTATTATTCATTTATTCATTTCGCCGTAATCTATCTCCTGGCTGTAATGCGCGCGTGCGTTATACTCTCATATCGATTTTATTCACGCATTCTCCTCTCTGAGAGTCTCGTGGATGATTCATTCCCGCAAGTTATCAACATATTAAAGATGTTCTATATTGACGTTATTTTTTATATCTATTTAACTTTCGTGTCAATGCGGAATGGCGCGCGTGCACGTGCACGTGTGTGCATCGTGCAGAAGTCTCGGTCTAATCTGCATAGTCGATGAGGTATACGCGCGGCCTTAATCAGTGCAGACAGTCCGTCGCTCGTTCTCGCTCTTGCACGCGTTTGTTTCACTCTCACACGCGAGTAAGTGCGCTCTCGAGAGTTCGGTATTTATAGAGATTCGGTGGCGATGCGTGGGTGGGGCAGGTTTCTTTCCTCTGCGGTTCGCGGCCACGCGGCCACGCACGCTGCGTGCCCGAGGAAGGCGAGAAACGGGCCTCTACAGGGCGTTACGCGCGAACCTAAAATTCCTTCGTACTGCAGCGCACATAGATTTGCCGCGCATAGCAGCATATATCGACAAAATGCGGATTTTTCTCTTTCAGTAGGTGCCAGAAACCGATAATCATTGCGTCGTGTCACGGTTGAGTGTTTCATGTATGATACGTGACCTTTCTAAAACTAGCAGGACCAAATCAGTAAAATCAAACCAGACGTACTACATTATTTAGTACCCACATTTTGTACCAATTTGTATCACCAGACAAAATTTTGTACCTCTCTCTTTCTCTCGTGCCATTTTGGAAAAAACAATGGTGCTGCTAGTTTTAATCTAGTAGGATAATGCAGAAAAAAAGAAAAACAAGTACATAAATAAAGGAATCCGAATTTGTATTAATTAAAAGATTTTAATTTTGCCTTCATTCTTATTGAAGCGATTGATTCCAACTTATTGATCTCAAGAATAAAATACAAATTAGTACAAAATGGGTATTAAATAATATAGTAGGTCCGGTTTGATTCTGCTAACTTGATCCTGCTAGCTTTAGAGAGCTTTAGAGATTGATACGCAAAATGGATGTAGGATACACGTGAAGTTATCTATATATATTCCCAGAAAAATTTGATTACATATATTTGAGAAACATAATCATTTAAAAGATACATATGACATCATGTGTGGAATTAAGATTGACGGTATGAAGACAAATGATCGCCATGTGCTTCGTTACACGAGACATTCTGTAGTCGTGCAAAAATACTCATCTTCGCGACAAACGAAGACCAGCGAAAAGCCCCACTGCACGCACGATAAGTCCGTAATACCTCCTCGAAGAATTGTATTTTCGAGATGAACTTTACGATGATGTAAAATAATTTTCATTAAAAACTTCACAAAATTTGTTTAACAAATTTCATCAAATTTAACATACTTCTTGCTGAGACAAGTTGACATATAGTAATTATTATACGTAAAATCAAATTATGTACAGCGCTGCATAAACGGTGCGTAATATACATTATTAATAAGCTTCTTCAAATTTCTAAATAAATTTAGATGTAATGTGTATCTGTTTTCATAAAGAAAATCACTGTATTTTCGAATAAAATCTTTTTGTTTTGTATGTAAAAATTGATACGAGATATTTCTCAACAACGGAAAGTTTTCCAAATATAAACATTTCTCTCTCTCTCTCTCTCTCTCTCTCTCTCTCTCTCTCTCTCTCTCT
>NW_022639597.1:49031-62241 GCF_010583005.1 Odontomachus brunneus
TCTCTCTCTCTCTCTCTCTCTCTCTCTCTCTCTCTCTCTCTCTCTCTGATAGAAAATAACATCAATATAATATTACCAAATTCTTCGAAATTTCAGCAGTTTAAGTCAAGGCATTTCTTTCTTTCTCTCTTTTGTAATATTATTTAAACAATCGTAGACACTTTCGTGCGTTTTACAACTCGTAGAATTCCACAAAGAGCTGAGATGCGAAGCGTGTAATCATGCAAACTTCTTCAGTCAACCATGCACTATAATGACTACTAGTTGGTCCGTAGAACGTGGGAATTGTGAAGCGTTTTAAATTTCGGATCTGAATAGCTCGCGTGTGTAAAAGCCGGAAAATGTAATTTTTCCACTTTTACAATGTTCGGTTCGCTAACGTCGCAAAATCATTCGTAATTCTCTACTCTATTGTATAAGTTTTCGTTTACGAAAAAAATGACAATTACTTTATGCTACGTTTTAATTAAAGTTGAACTAAATTATTTCATTTTATTTAAATAAATATTGTTCTATTTCAACTGTTTAATTATATTTTTTGTACTTTTATTCTTATGAGATAAAAAGAAGTTAAAAAATATATCAAAATGAAACTAGTACACGTTAAAATTGCGGTAATAACCTTAACAGGATGTCTTCACCCGATAAAGATCGCCAAGTGGAATATATACATTTGATACGCGGTCGATACTACGATATATGTTTTAGATAACCTCAATCACAGTACCGTGCAGAAAAAGATATCGCGTAAACAGTAGAAGCACTAAAAGTTGATCTTTTCTCAAGCGTTACATAAAATATGAAATATCAGAAGACATTAATTTATAATTCTTTTGAAATCTCAAAGGATCATAAATGATTTTTTATAAGCAAGCATAATAATTTCTCGTAAATGAGAATTTCTAATATAGGCCGTAAATGTAGGAATCACGCGTAGAGCGTCGAATATTATTGAGAATTTAATTATTGGAATCGCAATTAATAGGAAAGATTGGATGATTTCGTCGAATTTCGAGCGAAAGTAACGCAAAGCCGGGAAAAGCGAATAATAACGGTGTTGACTGGAATCTGCCAAACCGGACAAACCCGTTTAGGCAGTGGTGTCACGCTAGAGCCCAATCACCCCGGTTAACCCTTTCGCCGCGACGCGATCCGATCGAAAAATGCGCTTCCCGTGTTGGCGGATTTTCGACCGTCGTAAGCGTGCGTAAAAGCGATTTCTGCTAACTAGACGCGCGTGAAAATACTCGAGGTTGTTACATCGATCTCGTGATTATTTGCTGATTTATTTTCATTAATAATAATTGAGGTAACGAATAATTGTTGGAAAATTAAACGTACTCCGTCGAATTTCGCATGGTTGACTGATGAAGTGACTGTCACTTTCATGCAAAATATAATATGATTTCTAATAAAATTACTTTTTCAATTAGATCTCTTTAGTGTGTTCCGTACCTATGAAAAGAATCGTTCGAAATAGATGAAAAAAATAATGCATAATTGAAAGATAAGAAGTGCCGGAATAAAAGCGATATCCGACCGATAGACGAGTTAGCTACAGAAGGAATTCTTGCTGCATGATCATAATTACGCCATAAATAAGTCGTTACTGTCCGCCACTTCCTTGTGCCTTTTCTTTACGGTAAATTTAAATCACGCCACGCGCCTCGATAACAGTTTCCACTCGATGCACTTTGTCATTAAAAGTAATTTATGGCGGTACAGTTAGAACCGATCAGATAAAGTCTTTCTCTACGATTGGCGTAAATGAAGAGAAGATAAATGTATCGTCATATCTTTTACAATAGTTAGCTCGACGATATTGAGGGAACTTGCCATTGAAGAAATTTTCGCATCCGGATAATCACGCGATGGAAACTTCGTGATCGGAATTTTCTGTTTTGCGTATGCAAATTGAATAAGCGAAATTTCGCCGTATGCGATACAATCGCGCGAGAAAATTGTCCCTTCTCTTCATACGTCGTCAGAGGAATCGAGTTGCTAAAATTTCGCGATAAGATGAAATCTTTTCACAAGGGAATTGTCTTTGTGTAGTGACTGTTGAATCGTCCGACGTACGGCGGCACAGGGTATTTATATTTCCCTAATCTCCATTAGGAAATTTCGCGCAGCGTGTTTCCGTTAGTCGATTATGCGTTTCAGCGAAGAATGATGAATAACTCTTAGCCCGTAAAAGACTTGTCGCCGGCCTCTTTGTGCGACCGTCACGGTGATCTCACGATTTGACATTCTCGAGACATGCCTCAGGTGTTTCACATCCGGATATCTTCCCGTTTTCTTCGGTAAAAAGAAGAGAAAACGTCGGAAAAGTCGGACAATTAAAGGTGATTGTGGACGCGGTGTTGAAAAACGGCCGGTGAAGTCTCCTAATGACAAGTAACGCGAATTTCCAACTAGAAGTGCACTTGCACCCGGTGATACTTTATCAATCTCGTGGTTATTTGTTAACCTATTTTCATTAATAATAATTGAGATAATGAATAATTGTTTGGAAAATTAAACATATACTCCGTCGAATTTTGTATGGTTAACTGATGAAGTGACTGTCTCTTTCATGCAAGATACAATATAGTTTCTAATAAAATTACTTTTTCAATTAGATCTCTTTGATGTGTTCCGTACCTACGGAGAGATCGATATTTTAACAGAGTACTGGAATACTCTGTTACTTTTGGAGAAAGTATCGGTTTGTGATAAATGTCAGAAGTGAAATGAATCGATCTTTCTCTTTCTATAGATAAAACAGCATACTTACGAATGTAACGCTAAAACGTAAGTATACATGATATCTATATGTTTTACGTCGATACCAGATATGATAACAACGATAATAATACACAGGGTGCGGCTATAACAAAGATACACGCAGTACAAATCTTGCGTACAGATACGATGATACCGATAATAGAAAATAAGCGACGGAGAAGAGATTAAGTTTTCAATAGATCCCACAATAGAATAGTCTTCTTCTCGACGCTTGTTCGCGCTCTTGAAAAGGGAAAATCGCGATACCGATCGGCTTCGAAAGCCGCTCCCGCATCGTCGTCGCCGCAGCTGCCGCCGCCGCGTTCTCTTCCGGTTCACCTACGCGGATTATTATTACGCACGTCGCGGCGAATGGAAGCAAAACGAGCGTAGGAGGGAAAAGCTGCGAAGGTTACGAGCCGAGTGGCGCGTTTACTTTCTCCGACGCGAAATCGGGAATCGCCGGCGTCATTTCCGAATCGCGATACAGCACGCGATGACGTAAGCATTCGCGATTATATCTCCGTTCCTCCTTGCCTGCTGCTGCTCCTCTCCTGCCGCCTCCCCCGCCTGCGCACTTTATCGATTGTACGGTGCGTTGGGGGACCGAATTAATTCATCAGGGTCAGTGTTGGCCCCCGCCGTTACGAGGTGAATCGGAGTAATCGATAGCGCGCACCGTGGAGCGCTCGTGCGATCTGACCGATAATCGTTTTGGACACTTTCGGAGAAAGTGTTCTTCTTCCCTGCAATAAGCAGGTGAGAAAGCGGGTTGTATCGAGGCGATGTTCCCGTGGATAATTTGACGTCATATACATGTTTTACATCTTTTTATGTCTCGAGTGGTACGTACACTGATACACTGACGTACGATATAGTCGACAAGCAGTAATATCTTCTAATAAACTCAAGTGACGCCACGCTGATTATCATTAGTATCGTAACGATCGCCAAGGTAGGATCGAAGCGATCTTCGTTATCGGTGTGCTCGCGATCGATCGTAATCCGAAATACGTGTCGCGTGTATCACGATTCATTGACGTGTCGTACACACTTTCCCGTGTGAATCATGATACAGGCCGCGTTCGTGCTTAACCGCTGGCTGGTATTATTCGCGGGCACATGTATACGCGCACAAGACGGGTGTGCCTCGTTGTCGTATTCTTCGTACCGAGAGAAGAGGGATAGAGAATCTCCTTTGTAGAAGGGGGCAGAGACGAACACGTAGGAAGAAGTTTCTCAGATAGTAATAGCTGGAAATATCTCGTTAGAACAATTCAAACGACATATCTGCATTTATTTCTGTCTGAGAACCAATTCGATATGCGACACGCGATCTCTTTTCTTTTTTTTCTCAAGCCAAGCAGGTCGATCGAGCACGACGAACACGCTAACGGGAATGAGTGACGAAAATGATGGCATGGAATGCGCGAATGAATTATTAATAGAGAGACCGAAGGCGCAGGTACGTCATTGGCAAGCAAAGAGTGAATCAATTTTGCGCGCACGCACGAATACGCGTAAGAATCTTCTCGGAAGATCGTCCGATGATTTCGATCTGTTTAACGCTGCATGGTTGACTCCGTGATTTCCATATTTCGTTTCTATGTCCCATCATGAAATATAGTTATCTCAATTATCTATTTTTCTTTCTTCTTTTTATTAATATGAAATCTGTGTTTTTCGCAGAGTTGAGGCGCGAATCGACGGCCGCGAAGCCGACATTGTTGTCGTTGGAGCCGTCGGGGATTTCACGAGAAAGGAAGCAAAAGAACGTATACTCCACGGGCAAGGTGCGAGGGAAGGGCGAAGTTGTGCGAGGGGGCAGGAAAGGTGCACGAGGAGCGCGTCGAGAGGAGAAGGGGAGTAACCGCAGGGAGACACGAGGAACGTCGCCCGCGGCTAGCAACCGAAAAGGCAAAACTCCTGGCGAGTGCTGCGCGAACTGGTTTTCGGGGATATCGCGGTTACATGTCGTCGACGAAAACGACGACGACGACGACAGCGACGAAGACGATGACGGCGGTGGTGGTGACTCGCAGGTATCTTCGTGCAAAAGGAGGGAAAAATTGCCTTGCCGAAAATATAAACCCTGCGGAAGATATGTGACAGAGAAGCGGTGTTTGTCGGCAAATATCGCGACTGTCAGTGATCGTGACGGAGACGTGATGAATGTTTGATTTTCCAACAGGCACATTTCACGACAGTCGTCGCCAAATAAGTCGTCCGCTTTTGTTTCGTGAGGTCTGGAACGCGTACGTTTTGTCCAGACGTATGTGTTGCAGAACTCATCGGAAAATAACGGCTATCTGATCGCGAATATGACGTGGAGTCTTTTAAAGTTTATAGTAAAGATAATGTTCTTGAACGAAACAATAATGTAAGAAATAAAGTCTTACATGTAACACACACAGTATAATTAAAATTATTCCAATGTATGCGTGCTCTGAAATTTCTTAATTTTTGTAAGTTCTATTTCTCGTAGTTTAATAGATATAGGAATAAAGAATTTATTCAGTGTGCGTGAGAATTATAGTGCTCGAAAAAGAAGAAATGTTATTTACCAAAAAACTATAGTTATAAAGCCACGAGGATAACAATGAGTTTGCTTAAGAGGAATTGAGAGGTTTGACAGACAGATAGTTGGATGAGGTACTTAATAGCAGTTTGATGCAAACGGATAGTTAAATTTATATTCTGAGAAAGATGCATAATACAGGAACGGTATTTATCGTAAAAATTGCAATTGTATGGTCGTGAAATTATGACGATGGAATAGCTTGAGGTATAACGAAGTCTTTGATAGATGGATAAATATAGAGAAAGATAGATAGGTGAAGCACTTATATTGATAGTTTGATACAAGAAGGTAGTAGTTGTATTCTCCCCAGAGAAAGTGTACCGATAGAGTAACATTTGTCGAAAAAATCGTAATCACACAGTCATTGTGGTGCGATCCTTATGAGCGTTATATACTTAGCGAGATTAATTCTATATATAGATGTGTTTACGACAAATAAATAAAAAATATACTAGTAAAACTTGTCGGCTGTAACAGTTATATTTCCGGATTTTATAACCAGTTGGATTTGAAAACCAGTTGGCACGAGAGGCCAATCAATCACACGCTACGGTTGCGAAAACATTTACTTTGAAAAAAAATGATAAGAGAAATTCTTAGTCAAATATATAATAATGACGTAAGCAGACTATGCTGCCAGAACCTGGCTGTCAAAATACGCGATCGTCGTGATATAGCATTGTATTACAGAAGTCATGCCCGAATAAGAAAAATAAAATGTATAATATCAAAGTTAAATAATAAAAAAAATTCTAGCTTTATCTTTTTTACGAATAGATGAATATTGCTTAATATCTTAATATCTAGAATATTTTATCTAAACAAATTGTGCTTGTCAAAAAATCGTTTGAAATAAGATCGCAATGAACCTAACGAGTTTATTTTATGTTTAGAATACAACATGCGTGGATATTCACTTAACAAACAAGCTTGTTCGGGTCGACTGGATATCAAGAAGAGGTCGAAGAAATGTCTAATCAGGTGGACTCGTTAGGAACCTCAGATACCAATATCAACTCTCCAACTGTGAAAAGATACGTTATGATAATATTGAAATCACGAAAAACAACGACGCACAATGCCTTTCTTGGTAAATCTCCTCCAGAAAGTAATACTTGACTACAAACGCAAATGCAGA
Source organism: Odontomachus brunneus (assembly GCF_010583005.1). Classification (NCBI taxonomy): domain Eukaryota; kingdom Metazoa; phylum Arthropoda; class Insecta; order Hymenoptera; family Formicidae; genus Odontomachus; species Odontomachus brunneus. The sequence continues at coordinate 55,517 of NW_022639597.1, forward strand.
AACATGCCATTAAGATCCGACACGGAGACACTACGTTATCTTGTGCGACTCTCGAATATGCGACGTAGAAGTCGTGCATAAACAATGTCTTCGTGCTGCGGCAAAAGTACGCGCAAACAGCAGAGTTGTTTATGCGTGGAGCAGAACGAGGAGGGAATTTCGCGAGGGAATGAATGGAGTGAGCGAACGAGCGAGCGAGCGGCCATCGGAGCAGCGTGAACGGGCTCTCGACGAGTCGAGTCGAGAGGTATGCGGCTCGGGAAACGTCACACGGGACACGACTACGGTCAGCTACCTGAACGTAGCCGCATTCACGACGAAGGTTCTCACACACAATACTCAAATCTGTGGAATCCGATTCTTTTTAGACCCGGAGAGACCCAAAAAATATCTGGTAAAGGACATCCTAGTTCCACAAAAATATCGTTGCGACTTCTGTGTCCGGAATCTGCATAATACGTATGAATGAGATTTCCAGCGACAAAAGACGCAACGTATCTAAGATTTGCGTGTAGTCGTTTGATCGTGAATTACGTCTCCTCGTCACGATGAAACGCGAATACAACGTTCGGTGTAAACATGGGGGATGGCAGCTGGACGGATGAACGAGCGAGCGAACGACGAACGGACGGGCGCGTTTAGCGCTGAAATACGCGACCGCGAACACGGGCGCGACTATGTGACGTGTACGCGCTCGCGGCGATGCGCTTCGCGGGCGAGAAAGACAACGGATGTGTTTTCGGAGCGGTTCTCCGGTTTTGCAAGGTGGAAGAGGATCGGACGAGTCCGACGGAGCGCCCGCGGCGCGGAGTAGCGCGGGAAGGAGGGTCAGAGGCGCGACAAGGACGAACGTACGCGACCGTCGTGGCGACGGGAGCGAGCGAAAGAGAGATACAAGATATGTAGGTAGAGAGAGAGAGAAAAAGAAAGAAAGAGAGGGAGTGGGAGTGAACAAGCGAGACTTACCCAGAGCTCCGTGCCCCAGCTCATGTTTGCTGGGCCGGGAAAACCAGCAGGCACGATGACGAATGTATCCCCGGGACACTTCACATGTAACGCGACGTGCGCTTCCTCACTCGTGCACCTGGCCGCACCGTGATTGTACACACGCACCGCACAGCACCGCGAAACGCACGGGATCGCGCGTTAGAGATCGCCCGCCACGCGCACAATCACACAGATCTCCAACATGTCGCTCTCGTAACCACCGACTGCCTGCTTGCCTAACTGCCTACCGAACGCCGCCGCCGCCGAGACTGACTGTCGTCGAAAACCGCCCTGAATTCCGACGTGGCGCGCTCTGTTGGCGGCGTGTCGCGTTATAGGTGCGTTCGCACTACGCGCGTAAGCGATGAAAAAACCGCGCGAAATTTTAATGTCGAATGAGAGCCACTGAATGTTGGCTAGATTTTATTCAAGACTCAGCTGCTTCACAGAGGACTTCCAATATTTGGACGATTAATCTATACAATAATTTATGATTATATGATGTAATCTGATTCTCCCAATATATGTCGGACGATCACAACAGTCGACACTATTAACGCTTTCTAATATTCTCTAGACGGCAATGATGGTAGTAAAAAAATGCTAACCAAGGCCGACGTTCTTTGATAGTATCTCGTAATAGCGAGTTTGACGCAATATTGCGCGCTAGCACAGATAAATGGCGGAGATTTACCGAAGGACGAGAATATGATGTAAGCGTCGAATCTTCAAGTATTAGTCTCGTCGAACCAAAAGCGCCCGCTTGACTTCGTGTTATTGACCTGATGCGATAACCGATTATAAGTATCAAACGTCATCGAGTTTAATCATACTCGAGCGGATTGACCGATGCACTGAAATGGTCGCCCGTCTCTTAATTCGACACTCCCGATACTCGTCCGCGCGCGAATTTCACTCTCGATGTATAAAAAGACACGACGAGCACGGAGCGACCGCAACCCGAGTTCATATATAGAAACTGCCACGAATTGAAACGGTCGCGTGACGTCACTTTTTCCACTATGGGCAGGGTCCGCATGTATCAAAAGGGCGCGCACGGAGCGAGCTGCACCGAGCGCACCGAAAATCATACCCGTCGCGACATCTGTGACCAACTGTGAGAACCTGGTAGACGACTCCGGAATTTGGATCTGACAGATTGTTTCGTGTCTCACAGGGTTCTACTTATTGCAGACGAATATCACAGGTGAATTATCGTTAACGCAGACACCGAAGGTAAATCTTAAAGTTAGACAATAACCGAAAGTCTCGGGTGTCCGTTTCGCGGGACGAGTCATTGGTAGTGCCGCGAGCAAAAAGTGCTGTCCACTTGTCGTTCGACAATCACACGTTCAGAACATTAGCTTTACTCTTGCGTCTTACCGAACGTGTGTTTCGCGCTTGAATCATCGTTAGCAATGTCGAAAGTCAGCGTTTATGACAAAATATCATTAAGCGACCATCTACGATGGTCAGGTAGGTCGCGGAACGGTTAGTAGAAAGTGGCGCGTAAATTTACGCGCTTTACAGTTTGCTTTCCGACAAGACACGTCTCATTGGCTAGACGTCATCTTGAGATTATCTCTAGATGATTTCGAGCCAATGAAATACGTCTTGCTGGAAGATAGACTCGATCCGTATGTAGTAGAGATGAGCGGGACGGACGGGAAGATCGCTTTCAAAAAGCGCTCTGCATTTCTCACGATTTTGATCCCACAAAGGTGAGTTTTGCACACGAATTCGTAAATCGTAATGTCGTAAGTGCTCGAGCAAGTTTCGTGTATCTGTCGTAAAGTATCGTCGATCAGTCATCGAAAATAGCTGTATCTCGCGAGACCGTTTGCCGGGAGTGTCGAAAATGCATCGGGCGATCGTCGCGATCGGCGGTTTGAAACTCGCGGTATTTACGATTGTGTTTTCGGCTAGTTTAGCATGCGTGTTGCGTGCGGATTATCATCACCGGGATTACCGCGGTAAATTTCACGCGTCTATCGTCGAATGTCCGTCAAGCAGTCGTCGAAAATGTGTATTTCGCAGAACGACGTACCGGGAATGTCGAGAAAGGTTTCGCGTATTCGTCGCGTTATAGCGGTTTGCCTTTCGAATCGTATCGCGAATTTTCGTTGGGAATGTCGTAAATAAGTTCCGTGCGTCTTTCGCGAAATGTCCTTAAGTAGTCGTCGAAGATGAATATTTCACGAAACAATTCGTCGGGAGTGCCGAGAAGTTGAAAGCGCGTAATGGTGCTTCGGAATTCAAACCGCATCGCGTCGGGAGTGCCGCGAGTAAATTTCGTGCGTACGTCGGACATTTTGGAATTCGAGTCGTTACGTTATCTACGATTGAAGGAAAAGTCGATGAATATCGAAATGCAAATGCAAAAGCTGCAGCAGATAATATACTAACTATTCAGATATTTATATTGTGTGATAAAAATAATAAAATATATCGTATTCTATAATTATTCTCAAAATTCAAAGCAATTATAAAATTTTACCTCGTTATATTTTTGTTCTGGTTAACATTGAATATAAATTAAAAAAGCGCAAAATAAGTTCAAGATAAGCGACACAACTGTAACATTAATAGAACTTTTCAAATTTCAGATCTAAAGGAATCAGGAGACGCACCATTGTGACTCTTCAGGCCAATTTTCCTACATCTTCAGAGAGGGAAAGAGAAAAAAGAGATTCTACGGAGGCAGAAAAGTACAGAGAGAACCCACAGAAAAGCAACATCAAGGGAAAGTGAGTAAACATTTAAAGGTTTATTTCGAAAATACGATTTATTAACCTGCCGAGCCTAAATTCTGCGACGCGCGCGCTCACACGCATTTAACACGCGCACACTTCGCTGTCGCACGCGCACTTCTCTGCATATTCTCACACACGCGATATATAAAATCTAAAAGGTCGCTATTATATACTTAAACACCATGACTCGTAGCTTGCCCGATAAACGTTACGCTATCCTAGAAGTCGTGTTTAATTACTATGTCGATGCGAGTTGCTCGCTCGATCGTGCGCGATCGTCACCGCCGTTACAAACGATTACACAGAACTCTGCAGAACACCGAGACGGTACGTTGAAGACATTCCCCTCCCCCTTCCCTTCCCCACACCTCGCGACTTGTTTCACTCGCATCCTAATTATCCTAGCTCGTTCATCTCTCCCTCAATCGCATACGAGCGACGCTACTCCTATTAAAGCCCAGCGGCGGATTTACGGATTCACGAAGTGCGGATACCGCTTGTGAGAGAACAATAAGTGAAACTGAAATATTTAAATCAGAATAATATTTAAATTAAACAATAGAGCCGAAACGTATCGACACTCTGAGTTCTTAACACGCGTGAAGAATAGACTCGGGTTTGAACAATCGATATCACATACAAACCACGATATATTTCGAATTTAAACTACATCCAGGATAAAAATTGCACGCGAGCCCATAAATCCGACGCTTTTAGAGACGCATTACGTGTGTGCAAATCTTTTTTTTTTTATTATCACCCGTGTCAGCAAAATTAAGCTAATCTAGAAACTCGATTTCCGATCTTTGTATCTTCAGCGAACTTGCAGTGAGAATAAGTGCCTCGAGACAGAAAAAAATTTGCACGCGCATGCAAGAGTTTGCTTTTGTCTGATCGGGATTACATATTTACGTTCGTGACATTGGATAGTAACTTTCTCGATTAGGCTGCGTCGATTAGGCGAGCTTTTGTCGGCAACTTAACTATCGAAAGACCCCCGCTGTTTGACAACGTTCGGCGACACAGCCGAACTTGTGTGACAAGTATATATTCCATACGGTAAACTCCAGCAAAATTAACATTTATCCTGATACGACGACGAACAAGCAAATTTGCTCTACTAGGTTCTGTTATAAGTCAAAGTGACTCGTCTAATTCACACGCGAGTGTAGGAAAATTTGGAGACGCAAACAATTCTTCGGTCGGTTGTTTCGAATGTTACGAATCCGTCGACGAATACGATTCGCGAGATCCAAAGAATGTCTCGAGGATACACCTCGGGATAAAGAAACGAACAACTAACGCGTTAAACTTCGCAATTTCTTTTTCTAGCACATGCATAGATCAATGGTTATTCTTTCGTATGCCAATGTTGAACATCCACGCGTCAACGCGAACAGTCTACGTGTAGAATATACGAGATATGCATACTGCACGAAATAATCATCCTCTCGCGTTTCTCCGAAAGTACCGTCGACAAAGGAAACTGTCACAAACAAAAGCAATTTTACATGTAGAGAAAACTAATTCAATCATATAACGCACACTGAATGTCGAAAAGCGCGCGTTTTGTACCGTAACATTTTCCTCTGGTTTCATCACACATCAAAATACGAAAATACCTTTGCGCGAAACATCAGTTTAAATTACCACTTTATCATTGAATTAAATAACCGTCGGATTTACCGCCACTAAATGCAATTCGACCCCGAGTTTTATTTGTTTAACCTGAACACCGCATTTGATGTTATTACGAGTAGAGAATTGTGCGGCCGCATTTAGCACCAAATGCGGTATGAATACGGGTTGTAATTTGCGTAAGTGACGCTTCAGATATTCTACACGTAGACTATGCGTAGACCTCCAGCACTATTCCGTACGCTTCCATGCACCCACTGGAATAATCGCTGACGCGTGCACACAGTGGCGGAGTTCCGTTGGCGGCGGGAACGCGCATTGTGGTCCGTTAAACGTTGCTATTTACAGTAGTTACATGGACTCGTCTCTACAAGTTAAACACGCAACATTATGACTGATATTTACATGATAAGAGTAACGAACGACAGTATTTCTCTGCCGCGACCACATCTCGGCAGTCTTCGTTAGCTCGTTCCGTCCGATGCACCGATCGGCGCTTGAAATTCTCTTGTTGAAGAGGGATGCCGAGATCGAAGGAGTTAAGTGCCTTGAAAATATTTTCCACCTACGACGCGTGTGTCTCAGAACTGTTGTAGCTCTTTCAATCTTCTAATTAATTTCAAATTGAATACATATTTAACAAAAGCTCTTGAACATTATTCTCTATCTCCTGAAACGAGATGATGTTAAGGAGAAATCTTGAAACGATAAATAAGATTTCGTTTATCTGTTTTACATCCCTATATATAGAGAGAAAGAGAGAGTATGTTTTAATATCTTATCACCATTGAAAAGGCAGTGCATTTTCTTTTTTATTCTCCAAGTCTTTCTATATATCGTCATGACTCGTCAGTGACCAGCGAAGAGCACGTGTGCCAAGAAAGAGATGCCGAATAATTCCGCGGCGTGAATCTTCGCGACTACAATTGACATTAATATTGACGTGTCATAGTGAATCCAATGAGTTTGTTAAGCGGGTCCGAGCATCGATCTTTGCGCCACTGTGAACACACGTTATTCTCCCTCATAGAGCCGTCGCAGAACGAATCGACCGTACGAAACGGCATGATAATATGTCTCACTCGGGATTTCGCTGCGTACAAAAAATATCCTTACGAACTATGATACGGCATATGTACAGGGTCTATGCGCTAGTTCGTCGTGATTGCTGCGGGTGTGTGCGTACGACTTCTCTGTACAATCTCTGTACAATCTCTAACGTGACTGCCGAACGAAAGAATCGCATGTGCACACTTGTGTAATCGAAGGCTTGACACAAAAAAGATCGTTGGAAGAGAAGAGAGAGAGAGAGAGAGAGAGAGAGAGAGAGAGAGAGAGAGAGAGAGA
>NW_022639597.1:62441-73249 GCF_010583005.1 Odontomachus brunneus
GAGAGAGAGAGAGAGAGAGAGAGAGAGAGAGAGAGAGATCTTGAGGAAAATTAGATTTAGAAATCTTTTATTTTATTTATTTACAAAAAAGGAATTTTCTATACACGCGTTCTGCGTTCGCACCTCGCGAACGTTTCCATTCACGACATCTACGGCTTCTCGCGATCGGTGCGCCTTGGCACGTAATCTTCACCAACGGAAAATAATTTTCCGAAAAATATAATACACTCTTACAGACTTTCTCATATCAAGTCTTCGATATAGAAGTGATTGGTAATGTGTTAGATTCAGTTTAAATCACAACTCGAGGTAATACCGCTCTCGACGTCGACACGAGCGCATGACACGCGCGTAATCCGAATATATGTGTCAAATAAATTAGTAATATATTAACTAACAATAAATTAAAGACCATAGACTTTTTTGATTCGCAGACCATAAACGAAATGACTTTCTGAAAGCAAAAGTAACGAACATCCACGCCATATATAAATGATGTGAGTCCCACCGGTTTATGTACAAAACATACATGTATAAAAATGACAATTACACGATAGAAATATGACGATCGTCTTCTTGTCGAACAGGGAGATATTATTAGCGCCGCGTTGTTTCGTCAAAGTCAAGATAATATGCTTTGATGGATCATTGAAACAGTCGTCTAAGATCGAATTACACGCTACGGCCATAGGGATCGGGATCGTAGGAATGACAGTAAAGCGAAGAAAAAAAAATTAAAACAACAAAATAAATATATGTATTGTTATTTTCAACATACGTCACATGCTGACCGCGTTGTAGACGAAGTAGAACAGAAAAGAAAAATATAAGTATATTCAACGATACGCTAACATGATCTCCGCGATTTCTCCGTCAACCGTTCAAAGCCGAAAAGTGGTTACGGTAATTGAACAAAAGAAAAAAAAAAAGAGTACGAGAGTACTAAAAAGAAGAAAAGAAAAAAGGGTAGAGAATCAAGAATAAACGCAGAGCGCGACGTTGAGCGCGACGTTAAACGCGACGACACTCCGGCGATCAACGGTATCGCTCACGCAGACATTTATTACATCATATGTATACGTCCGTACGTGACAGAGGTACATACATACAAAAACACAATTAATGCCCGTACACACGCGTGCGCGTGCGCATAAAAAGCCGTCGCAATACACACGTGAAGGGTAACCACAACGATAAGTCTCGATACTCTATTCGCATTATCTATCCTTCGATCGCTGAGAACCGAATCGGTTTTATTAAAAGAGTGGGATCGACCGTGTCTCTCGGAGCATCTCGATGATACGCGACTCAAATACGTCGGCAGTAGACACTTGGAACAGAAACTTAACACGTAACGTAACAAGTTATCAGTAAATGGTCTGAACGTGCAAGCTGTAAATTCATAAAAATGTCATCCTTGGTCTCACGCTCTGATAAATTAAACATTTCACACGTATAACACGCAAATAGCCCCATGTCATTGTTGCAGCATTACTGGACATCGCGCTATTTGCAACGTTTAAATTAAGAATATTTAACATGTTGAGTGCTGGAGGCAAAATTATACATGTGATATTTGATACTGACGGAATTTTGATGCTTTCGACACGAGCGTGTTTGTCAATATCAAATTCTGGCTTTTGACGGCATCGAGTTTGCGTTCATTTCATCAAATCAATCAATCGTTAACTTCGGCCGGTTCTGTCCTACGTGTCACATTTCTTCTATAAAATTAAAATATATAATACTAAGCAAAGTTTACATGCAAACTAGCGAATAGCAACCAACACCCAACGTGCTAAAACTAAGAACAAATGTGCATTCGACTCAACACGATTCGTCATCTCGAAAGCTCCGATCGGGGCGCATCCCATTCTCTAATAATAAAAATAAGCGGCATACAATTTATACACTAGAGGAGAGAAACGCGGTGGACGAACAAAACTAAAGAAAAAGAACAAATTCGATTTCTAGCATGTAAGAAAACGAAAAATAAAGAAGCACGACAGATGAACGACGCTAAGACGGTGTACTCGACGGTAACAGAGTAGTCTTACGACTATAATAACTGAAACATGTAAAAACAGAAATATAATCTATCGACAAATTTGGGTTGCGCGAACATAAAAATAATAATTTCGTGACGACCGTGCCATTGAAACGTCGGTCGAACAGGATCACCGAGTCGGTCGGTTCGTGTTGCGAGAAAGCAAGAGGAAAGGAAATCGAAACTTATACCACTAAAGTGCGGCGGGATTACCTAAGTATTAGTTACATCATAATAACGCGTTTCACGCTATAAATGTGTGGTATAACGTAAGCAAGGCAAAATTAAAAATTCATATTTTCCGGTTGCATAAGAGAATTGAGAACGATTCATACAGTAAGAATGTATCATGAGAAGTGCTCCTCTTCATTTTTGCTTCGCAAGAAATTGAGACATACGCGCAAGAAGTTTTCAATGTATGTCTCTTAAAAGAAAAACGACGGTATCTTGTAACATTTTTCGTCAACCTTTGTCAATGTTGGTAGCTATCTTAACGCTAGAGAGGAGATCTCAAATGTCTCAGTTTGCTCTTGTCAATCAGTTTGATCCAATTTTTGGAATAGCTAATGCGCGAGCAAACACGAAACAAATTGTTAACGTCGTAAGTACATTGTCCCGCTCTAATGTGCTTCGTTTAAGAAACGACCGTCTCAGAGAGTGATCCTTATTTGACCGTGTAATGATTGCGCGCAGATACGCGACTCGTGTTATTTAATGGCGAAAGAAACCACTCGTTCGCACGCAGTGTACTATAAGAACAAAGATAAAAGTACCCGGTTGACCTGGTCCTAATTTACACTGATAGTCTGCCATCGAGGCATCGCTAAATTAAAGTCGAGCGATCGATATCGGTAACAGTAACAGACGATAATCGCGATCGCTGTCGCGCAAAGTGCAATAATACACATATAAAAGTAATAGAAGTAATGGTCATAATAGTAATAATAATTGCCAACGATGCCATCATTCGCCATCATAGAGTACTAACTAGTAATAATACTAAGAATAATAATATAAAATAAAATAACTATAGGTACGAATTATAATAGCAATAATAATAATTCTAATAATAATAGCAATCAAAAATTAGAGCAACAAGTATAAACTAGTTAAAGATGAACATAGTGATAATAATAATAATAGCCACATATGATAAACGTAGCAGCACTAACAGTAACGTCAGCACGTGCTGAGGACGATGATAAGAATGACACGAACATAGAAACGACTCTTCGATTGTTAACGATATTTGTGACTAGGCTCTATTTGTATACGCACAAGACTAACGTGTACGCGTGCTCGTTTTGCTATTGTTAGTCGACCGACTTAACATGTGTGGCTCGTTGACGTTGATCGTTTACGCATATGTAGTCTATGTGTTGAATACTGTAATACTTTTAAAAGATTTGATATTTTACGCATAATTTTGAGTTACATCATTTATGTGCCTGACAGTTGTTTGCACGTATGGATTCTGTGCTTAAATAATTAACGCAACGATTAATCCGCAATACTATCTCTTGAACACCAAGTCTGACATTTGCGTCAAAATCTGTATTCGTATGGTCGAAAACTCGATTTTATTTGCTGTTTTTTAAATCGTTTGTTATATCGTTAGTCGTTATATATGAAATAACAGTATTCTACACATAGATTTAGTTTTGCTTCATGCGCAGACGCTCAACATCAACGTGGAGGATTAGTCGTTAGCGTTGTTGTGTAAGTACATCAATTAATTAAAGACACATCTTTGGTAACTTGCACGGAGCGCGACGTCTCCCCTGCTCATCCAAGACGATCGCAAGTGTCGGGTAAAGCTTGTTTGTTCGTGAGAATTTTATTCGCAACGACACCGGTTGCTCCATTCATTTGGTCTGACGCACGTGTGCATGTTAATGTTGTTGGTGGCAAAGCAAGATCACGTAAATTTAACCGTGGAATAGCATTTAATAATGACAAAGCGAGCAAAATTGATATATCTCGGTATCCCGAAGAAACATCATTTTCGAATGACAAATCAACAATAATTAATTGTTGTTCTTTTTCAACGATATCGTATCTATTTTACATTTAAGAATTCCGAGATCACTTCCAAATACCCTAAATATAAAAACATAAAAACGACCACAATAAACTATTCCATTTTTAAAAGAACGTAATTGCCATTCAATAATCAAATACACGCAAATTTGCTTTGTCCAATATTGACAATACGCGAGAAAAAACGAGGAATGGGAGGATATGTATTATGTCGAAACTTGAGGTGTGTGTGGACAATGATCATGAAAAGGCATCATGACAATGTCATGAAAAAAGACAGCACGAAGGTTTCTTGAGGAACGTCGGAAGGAAGCTGCTGCGTAAAATACGTCTTCGATTCCCACCCGTTATTTCAGCTTGTAATTCGCGTCTTTGTTGTTCGGAAAACTCCCGGGCTGAGGAAACTTCCGGAGGGAAAACGTTCAACGAACGTCGTAAACGTCTTATCGTGTTACTTCGAAAACATCCACGCGACGCTCTGAAATTTCGTCACTTGCGTCTTCTTCGCATCTTCAAAAATAAAACGTCTATATCTATTTGCTCGCAACGTAAATACCGATACGTTTGTTTCATCTCGAACGTAGAATATAACGAATATTGTGATTGTTAATCAAAATAAAGCGAAGATAGATCTCAGGTGTGAAGAAGTACGTTGTTAGATTACATTAGCGCGATGCCAAGTCTCCACGAACCGATCCGACGGGACTTGTTGTGTCCTTAAACATTCGTCTAATTAACAATTTACCGAATAAATTGACCTGAGCCGGTGTCATAAGTACTTTTAATAAATCTAAAAATTAATTTCGATGTTTTCACACGTCATGGCATATCGTTCCACGATATTCTGATTTCTTTTGACCGTGCGCGTCGGTGTGTGGAGACTTTCAGCTCGTCGTGTCAATCCAACCAGCTTGTACGATCGATCCTACTCTTAACTCTGGCTAACGTCACTCCAGTTCGCACAAGATGCAACTCGCGAACCTGACGAAGAAGACGATGTGAGTGCGCGGTCGAGAAATTCAGCCGACGGTAAAATTCGTTTAAAAATTCACCGCGTCTCGCGTACTTGTCTACGTTCGCAGTGTTTTTGACGGCGATGGTATCGAACGCGTTCGATTCGCGTTAATCTTGAGCGATCGAACGTGGTGATTTCGCTCGGTAAATTTCGCCCTTTACGGGATCGGAAAGCGGCCCCGCATATCCTTCTCGGTTCCTATACGATACAATCTTATCACAAAGTCATTATTACAAAATGTCTCTTATACTCCGGCTTCTCCGCAACCGGTTTTGTTTTGTTTCTTTGTATCCGTTCCGTTTTTGGTATGTTTGCACGATCTAAGCCTAAGAAATCGCACGCGCGCCGGTCCCGCACGATCATTGTTCGTCCTTTCACGTTTCCATTTCCAGCCTCCGTCTCCCGCGTCCCTTCACACAGACAGACAGACAGATAGACACGCGCACACACGCACTCATATCCATATCGATATCAATTCGTCGCGACTCACATGCGTGTGTGTGTGCGTCTGCACGTTTATTTATATATATAAACAAGCGCCGAGGCGCCGACAGCGATCCCGACAATAGAGCCGATAAAAATAGTTTTCAGTCGATAATTCGATTTATGAACATGTATGTATACCTATGTTTATGTATAGTTATGTATAAGAAACTTTTCGCATACGGTTCGCGGCACGTGCCGCACGTTTCTTGTCCTTTTGTCCTGTTTCGTCGTGAAGACCGCGTAAGACGAAGAGTGTCGCTCATTGCCAGTTAGCTACGAGAATCCTCGTCACGCTCTCGACACACGCGCGTACATTCGCACATACCCACAGGCACGCATGCACGCACACACACATACATACACACGTGCACATATATGTGCGTATATATACATATAATATATTTATATATCTGTATATACACAGGACCGTGGGATAGACAGACGGTTAACATAGCGCGTTTTAGCTTCGTTCGAGGAACCCAGCTCGGTCGTCGGTGCATCGCCTTCCGCCTCTCGTTCCGCTTCCCTGGCGTTTTCTCTTCGTCGTGTTCCTCTGCATGCGCGCAGCAATTTTTTCGGTCGCGAATTTCCACACACCTTCGGCGTCCGCGTGAATTCTTCCGCGAGTCCGACGGCCGTCCACGGGAATTTGTCCGCAGGGGGTTTCGCGCACGCAGCCGCGATCGAGAGAACGAGGCGTGTGACTTTCGTGGATCGACGTGGCGACGATCTTCTCTCGGCGCGATCGCGGGAAACGGGAGCGATTTCGCAACCTCGTCGTCGTGGACAGATGATAACGGCTCGCGAGAGGGTCGAGGGTAGGAGACGAAGAGAGAGAGAGAGTGAGAAGAATAGGTCGGCGGGGTGGAGGATCTTACGGTAGAAGTGAGAGCGCGTGTTGGGCGGGTGTTGTTCTTTGTACAGGCACCGACAGACACAGATAAATCGATCGAGAGACTGACTGGGGAGTCGTAACTGATCGATCGACCGGTCGAGCGAACGATCGATACCGATTTGACTGACTGAGACTGACATGGCACGGCGACTCCGATTGAGAGTACACGGTCACAACGTCACAGGCCACCTGCTGGCACACAAACAAACACACGGACAGGTTAGTCACCACCACACACCAAATATGAAGGTTCATCCCCGAGCAAACGCGCGCGGTGATGGTTCCACTGGGGCCCCGCGAGATACCCGTTCTATACGCCTCTGCAGACTGACAATGCTTGTGAACTATCACTCGTTGATGATGAAAACTCGCGTGGCCACGGTGTTCCTCAAGACAGAGAACTCGAAAGAATGATTAATTTCGTCAACAGTCTGCAGAGAGCCCAAGTAAACTGTCCAATGTATTAGTCAAGCTTCACCTCGCGCGCAAGGTAAAATTTAACACAGAATGGTGAATCGTTACATAATTCGCGCAATCGTAAGCGTAGAGTTAACACTTGAACGGTTAGCGGTTATCGCGAAAGTTACACGTTTGATAAGAAAATTGCGCGCACAGCGCGCCGAATCGCTTTGACCATCAGTCAAAGTTTGAACATCAAAGGTGACGTTCGCGGGGCCTCCAAAACCGACGACACCGTGCATCGTGTACACAGGTAGTTTGCCGAACCGTCCTTTTCAGCAACGAGCGTCCACTTTGTTCAGCTTGACAGACAGTCACAAGGAAAGAGAAACAAAGTGTTTGACGGCGCATCAGTGGAAACTCGTTGCCGATACAACGCGCTCGGTGAAATTCGCCAACCGTTTCCGAATGCAAATCGCATGCGAATAACTGCAACAGTCGTTCCGTAGTCGAAAGCCGTTGTCTTTGTCGATTGTTCGAGAACGTTAATCGCGCGACAACCGTATAATCACGACTAGCGGAATAAACTTCGTGGACGCGAATCACCGTTATAACTTCATTTATACGAAAGCGTTTGGCGTATCTTACCCATCGCTTGCGACGATCGGCTTCGTCGTCCCCTCCCCCCTCCCCCCACCCCAAAAATCACATAGCAATGTTAGTACTACTAACTAATAAAGCGTCGTAGCGTGTGATTAACCATTAAATTAAAAAAAAAATATGTGATAATAATACATCGACTTAGTGATATTATTATCACGTGAGACCGTATCGAATTCTGTGCGCCTCGAACAGTGAACGAAGGATACACGCGCGGCATAATAGCTGCTGGTATAATTACAAATGAGTGAGGTAGGTCCTTGTGTGCATCGCTCGTATCTTTACCGCCGGTACGATTACCGGCTCAAACTCTATACGTGGTTATTGAGATAGAGAATAAAGATAGTAGAGGGACAAAGAAATAGAGATAGATAGAGAAGTAGAAAGAAATAAGTTACAAAGAATACAGGAAAAATGAAAACAACAGAAAGAAAAAATCAAATCGTCAAATAGTTACAAGATACGACTTGAGAACGCTGCGTGAAAATTCAAAAGCGAGCTACTCTTACTCTCCTAGGGGGGAAAAAGCTACGTATGTTAGTGAACTTCACGTACGTAATTCCACTTTGTGCAACAGTAAGTTAGCACAGAAAGCTTTATACTGGCAGCCCTTACAACGAGACGTAGTTTGATTGCATCGCCGTGAAACGTGCCGGCGAATTTTGCACCTTCGAGATTCGAAAAGACGAACATGTTCTCGACACCGTGCGATAATACGGGCGAATATTACGATTTAAGAGAAAGAGAGACAGAGAAAAAGAGACAGACAGAGAAAGAGAGAGCAAGTGAGAAAGACCCGTATTACGAGAGTCGCGCGTTTAGCGACGAACGTGTGGCTGTTCAATCTTCAAGCGTGCACCGTTCATATTCGAACACGTTCTTCGCGTACGACACAGATTGAATCCGGAAGCGAATGAACGCGTTTAACGCTAGATTCGCGCCGCGCCGAAGCCCGTTCCTGAGAACGTAACGAGCTTTTATCCGAGATTCGGATCAGCTTGAACTCTAGAAGCTTTTATTCGTCGCGCAGTTTAGTGCGTAAACGGAAAAGTCTTTGGAAGCTGCACGTATTATTTATTTCGGAGGAGACTATATTCGTTGCAATTTAGTCACGAGTTCGAGAAAACCCGTTCTCGAAATGCATGTTTGAGGTGCATCACGAGTTGCATCCGTTATCTTATTCAACGCGTTAAGCGCCACTGTGTCACTCTAGGTGGAACTTTTATACTGTCGTACACGGAGATTCTTAGAGCTACATAGACGTTCGTTGCTTTCGCGGTCTCGATCACGATTAATTATATCTCGTCGATACGAGCGTGCGCTAGGAATAGATTCCATTGTCATAATCTCTGAAATCGGTCACTACAGTCTACGGGAGCGAGCTGCCTGAAATAATAATACTGACTCGTTAATTCTATCCTGTCTGTCCATAAAATTACTGGAATGGATTGTCGAAGAGAGAAAGCAGTCGGGACTTGTATATATTTAATACGACACTAAAAAGGGTCAACAGACGGTGACTACGACACACGAACGCGACGTGGCACGGACGTGAGCGGAGTAGACAGATCGTTGGATTAAAAATGTACTCGAGTTCACACACGGGCGGACCGGCAGGTAAAAAGAAAGTGAAGACAGTTCGGCGGGACAGTTCGCACAAGCGACACGTTAAAAGGATAAAGAGTACGTTCCTGCACCTCGGAAAAAAAGTCAGTCCGATGGACAAGAGAGTCTTCTGGATTATCACAGCCTTGTTTCGATAGGACGGCGAAGGTGTCGAACGGCGAGACGTCTCCTCTTCGGCGTCCAGAGGACGCTCGATCGTAGCCCGTTAGCTCGCGCTACCTTCGTGAAAAATATCGCTTGACTAGAGAGCATCGTGGAATACTTTCTTCGTTTGCCTATATACCTAAAGATGACCTATTAGCTAGCCTGCGCGAGATGATCCCGCACAGCGGAACAGTCGTGTGTCAACCGACGCGGTTGTTAATTTGTACGCGCGAGCGCCGCCCCCGATTAAGGACGCCGTCGAGCCGAGGCGAGGTGTCCGAGAAGTCCTTGGTATCTACCTACGAACGGTCTGTGACATCGGCTAGTACGGCTTGGAGGCGTCCTTGGACCGTTTCAACTGGACCTTCAGTCGTTTCATGCCGATCTGGAAACCGTGCATCGTCTGGATCGCCGCTTGCGCGCTCGACGCGTTGTCGTATGACACGAAACCTGGAATAACGTCGGTAAATTCGTTACTCGTGCGGCGTCACGCTAACGCGAAGTTAGATTGGGAGCGGGACGAGTACATCTAAAATACGACGCGGCGAAATCTTGTTTTGCACTAACGTAACATCGCACGATAATGAATGCGATTCAAACCACTCGGGTACTCGAACGCTCGTACTTCATTTTTGATTAGTGTGACTGTTCGATAAACATCAACTCAACTCACCGAAGCACTTGCTCATGTGCGTATGCTTATCTATAAAAACTTTGGCGGATATGACGTTGCCGAACGGCAAGAAGGTGGAAATGAGGTCCGTGTCGCTAAATTCCTGCGGCAGGTGGTAGATGAAGAGGTTGCAACCTTCGGGACCCTCAATCTGCTTGTCCGTGTTGCTGAACTTCGTCTTCTGCGCCGCCGCCGCCGCAGCGGCCGCAGCCGCCGTGAACGCCGGGAACCCTGAAACCCGAATACGTCGATGATGCTTGCGTTATACGTGGTCGAGGGACACAGCCCCAGTCGCATTCTTCGAAGTGACGTAAATCGAATCTTGAAAAGATTCGCGGTGCTCTTCAGAGTAAAGGCAAAACGCGCGAGGAAGTCCAGAGGATTGAAAGTAGCCTGAGAGACATCGGTAGATATTGAAAATGTCGAATGACAGCAACTTTAATTAGGCGAACTCGCGATTTTGTCAAAACAATTGTGTCAAAACTTGACCTATGTCACTTCGAAATAAACGGTTCGGTTGATTATCGATACGATTCTACGTATCGGCTTGCCGCGTCCCAGCTTGCAGAGACATACCAAACAGGCACAACTGATCTAATATCGTCTGATCAAATTGAATCTACTCTGAGCAATATCACGTAATCGAGTATAAGCATAAACAGATAAGCATTGCGCGCGACAGAGAAGGGAAAAATGAAAGAATTAAAGATAGATATTTTAATCTTCTGCACGATATATATATATATATATATATATATATATATATATATATATATATATATATATATATATATATATATATATATATACATAAAAATAAAAT
>NW_022639597.1:73259-76288 GCF_010583005.1 Odontomachus brunneus
GGAAAATAGGTTACACATATGATATTATAAAAGAATACGTGTGTAACGCAATTTCACAAGCTCTCTCTCTGATATTCGCAACTGTGGCATCGTAACATCTTCGGTTATTCAATTCTTTTACGAGCGTATACCTTGTGCGCTGGGATACATGGACATTTTCGATAGGCACATGCGAACCTACCGATTGTCTTTTTCCAAACACTCATTTCGTTCACCTCCACACTCTGTTATTTTCCGTGATTAATTGTTCTAATCACAAAACAGTTAATTTTGATACCTCGCGCTTGTATTGATCGCATAGTACGAATTGACATGTGTCAATTCAAGAAGTGAACGACACGAGAGACTTGACGTGAAACAAAAAGAAAAGAGACAGAAAAAGAGAGAAAGAGAGAGAGAGAGAGAGAGAGAGAGAGAGAGAGAGAGAGAGAGAGAGAGAAAAACGTGGACAATTCACAGAAATGCATATCCAGGCAGTTTTTCTACTCGTTTATTACTCACTATGCAATTCTTTCTTTTCCACGGTCACCGTCGTCTTTCCAATGAGAGCTTTAATGCGCACAGTTTACTCGTTAGAAGACAGCACTTTTTTTGCGTGTTCACGTAGACCACAGAGAGGCGCGGTCTGAGCTGCGTACGACGCTTCTCTGTGTATACGAAAAATGCTCTATGAACTATAATAATTACCTGCATATTGCTGCAAACTGGAATAAGCGTTGCTTAGCGAGTCTTGAAGCCCGTTTAGTGGTGTGCCCGTCAAAGAGTTGAGCGTGAGGGATGTCACAGGACTGAGACTGCCCCCGGTAGACCCTTGAAGACGAACACCAAGGTTATATTACTTTTCATCGATCCCCAAGTGCGCAAATGATGCCCAAGCCTAATTAACTCCGAGGCATGCTGCGACGTCGCGAAAACAGTGAACGTCGCTATTCCGACTTTGTTATCACTAGTTATCACGATTAGAGACAGGAAGCTGCTCGTACTTGTGCGATAAATTAGTGCTACTATATAGTGCTATAAGATCATCATTTCGAATAGTTCGAAATTGTATTCTTAACGCAACAGAGTTTCTATCTTTTTTTTTCTCCATTAAGTGCGAATAGCATTGCAGGCGGTTTTGACTGGATCCAAACTGGACGTTACACGTTTTAAAATAAACGTTATGAGTAAAATTTTAGGTGGCTCTCTTGTGCACTGAACGATTTATAGGAAGATCCAATTTATATAAAGACATTTTGAATATGCATGAATAAGTAAAATCATGAAAATTGCGAAATATAGGGCACACAAAATATTCTGTTTCATAACTTATTCGGTTTAATGATTGAAATCTCAAAGCATAAATATTTATCTCCGTGATACTGACGAAGAAATATGCAACGATGCAAGAACGATAAAAACGACTTAAAGATAGATCATATAATACATTTTCATGCGTGACTGAAATGGTGAAAAAAAAGAAAATCACGCGCTAATCCCCAGGTTAATTGCGAGAAGCGTTTCAAGAAAAAACAGTCATATTTTTCTTTTTCCTTATGACAACAGGCATACGTTACGTTGTCGTAAATGCTTATTACGGATAATCATGCGCCCGTTAATTGCGATAAGCGTTTGCGCGTAAATCATCTATATTCAATACATCTCAAATAGACATTAATTCCGAGTCCGATATATACATATTGTTAAAACTACGGTTTACGATATTGATGAAGGATAAAAGTATATTCCTGAAAGCTCCAACCGGGTCTCGCCAATTAATGCGTCATTCAATGTTCGCGAAAGTTTTTTTACGACAGCAAATCAGCGCGCAACGACAATCAGTTACTAATTAATAAAATAGACATGGTTGTCCATGTTTATAAATAAAAAAAAAAAATATATATATATATATATATATATATATATATATATATATATATATATATATATATACAGGATATCACGAAATTATATCACACTGTCGCCGTTCATTATGGATCAATTTGGACTTGTCCTCTTCTGTAAAAAATTTTTCACCATCTTTTGATATATAATATATAATTTATTCTTGAATGAATATTTCAAGAACAAAGTAGATCAACATAAGTTGATCAAAATTAATCAAATTAGGGGAGACCCGCTTGATTAAAACTGCGACAAACAATGATCATCAATATTGCAATACAAAATATACGAGAGACGATAATGAGAAATGTACAAGAGTGAAGAACATAGACGGGAAAGGGACTTGAAAAAAAAAGATAACGAAGAGAAGATATGTCACGTGTTGCGATACACTAAAGAATACGAGTCAAACAGTTTGTCTTCCACGAACTTGTCTCACCTGTATTTCCTGTTTTTCCCAGAAGAGCAGCTACGCACGAAAAAATATGCAGTGTTAAAATTACGATGTATGTTTACATTAAAAAAAGAAAAAAGAAATAAGGAGCGTAAAATGCGATATTAGTGAAATTCGTCATCTGAACGTGTTGAAGACACGGGAATAATGAAACGCGTTTCTGTCTCTCTCTGTGACTTGTATCTATTGCATACAAATTCACATAACAGCGGTAATATAATATATAAGAACCAAGACGATAATTCTTACAAATAAACATGTAAATATTATATGCATCATACTCTCTCTTATATAAATTCGTGTGCAATATTTCTGATATACGATTCCTTTCTTTTCTAGTGATCGCGTGCAAATGTAATTCGGGAAACTCGTGAACTCATAGATATCGTTGTAAGAATTTAACAATTCAAATTTCGAATAAGAAGTAGAAAAGAAAATAACCGATTTAAACCACCGATAAATCATCGATATGGTCGATTGCCGACAGAAAATAATCGATATTCATATTATTGCAAATATTCAAGACTGATTTTTAACATCTGACATTTTCGTACTCGACCAATTCCCCACGTTAATCGGAGCCCACCAATCGCTTCATCGATCGCTCTGTAATAGCCAGTATCTTACACTTGGGAAGATCGTTTTGTGCACGGTGCTCGATCGCGAGTAAGATCACAGGGCAGTGGCGGGG